>NC_042963.1:760706-833206 GCF_901001165.1 Salmo trutta | reverse complement strand
TTGGTGGCAAGAATTCTATATAATAATTTCAGCTGAAAAGCACAATGTCTTGAATCTTGTGTTGTTTTATATACAGTATCAACTCACACACCCTATACCAAATAAAATTGTATTTGTCACATACACATGGTTAGCCATGTGTACCATGGAATCGGTACATCAAACATCTTTTCCCAACTATTTTGCAATCTGTATGGCACAGCTGTCAACATCCTGGTCCTCAAATGAAACTGGTATACTTTCCTATTTATGCTATTTTTATTCCTCCGCCAGTTTTGATCCTTTATATTGGGCAGACAGACCAGTTCCCTACATTACCTCCTCCCGCTGTCACCTGCCTCCTCCATTTTTTAGGTGTGAATTGCTTATATTCTTGGATTAAGCAGACCTTCCCGTACAATTCTGATAACTCCATGAAAGACATCTCTACCATTCCAATTTACAATATAATTTAAAATAAAAACAAAATACCCTTTTCAAACATCTTTCCCATAAATACAGGTATTTTATTAACCAACATATTTGAGTTCAGCCATAATATTGGTTGTAATATTTGTTCTATCTTTTCAGGGGGGTGAAATTGAAATTGTAGCCAGCTCTGCAATACATGTTTAATTAATCATTCATTTTCAATTAATCAAAAATGAGACATGGCAATCTGCACAAAGACAAAAAGGCAATTTTTAATAAACAATGGATGAGCTTTTCTTAGTAATCTACTTGAGAATCATTTAGGGTTCAAGTAAAACTTTTCAATAAGTGAAGCTTTTATAGAGAGTTTTAAGTGCTTTTTTAAAATAATCTCAACCCACCCAATTCATATTCATTATATAGATAGGCACGCTTTATCTTCTCTGTTTTAGCATCCCAGATAAAGCAAAATATGTTTTGCTCATATGATTTGAAAAACGAATCATCAGGAGTAGGCAGTGCCATAAGTAAGTGAGTTAACTGAGATATGACTATGGAGTTAATTAGGACAATTTTTCCATAAGTAGACAGGTGTTTACCTCTCCATGGTTGCAGGATCTTGTTTATTTTTACAAGTTTCATTGTGGAGAACTCATGTATATATTTTGTGATATGAATACCAAGTATGTCTACTTCACCTTCAGCCCATTATATAGGTAAACTGCAGGGTAATGTAAAAGTTGTATTTTTTAAAGATCTAATATGTAATATTGTACACTTATCATAATTAGGTCCATAAAAGTTATCTAGATCTTCAATGAGACATTGCAGGGATCTAGCTTGTGGACTTAACATAAAACTTGTCATCAGCATACATGGACACCTTTGTTTTAAGCCTGTCTCATCTACTCCTGCAACGCCCTCTACTGCTCTTCCGATGTCTCCTTGACCTGCCGCCTCCCCCGGTGCTCTTTCCCTTTCTCTCTCTCTCTGTGTGTGTGTGTGTGTGTGTGTGTGTGTGTGTGGGCGGAGACAGGTGTGCTGGAGTCAGAGTAGATCCCCACCAGCTGCAACCTAATCCATAATCAAGACCACTACTATTACTCAGCCCTGCCACTTCCACGCTGCCAGATCATAATCTCTGCTCATTCTGCCCGCTCTGACTCTGGTCCCTGTCTCCAGTCTCACGTCTGATCATCCTGCTACTCTGTCCTGGATTCTTCACTCTACTACTCCCTTGGATTCCCCTCCGGACCTACTTATCCTGTCTCAACCCCTCTCGCTCCAGCCTCAGCCTCCGCACCTGGTTTCCAGCAACCTGCCCATGCTTCCCCTGACCTGCACTCCATCTCTCCCCTGTGTTTCAATAAATACCTTGGTTACTTCATCCCAGTCTCCTCGTTTGAGTCTGCTCTTGGGTTCCCCTGTTTCACTCAGTGTAACAAATCCTTGGATTTCTAATCCTCTAATGTTGTTATTTGATCTGATTTTAATAGCTAGCATTTCGATGTCCAAAACAAATAGATATGGTGACAGCGGACACCCTTGTTTAACCTGTCTGTCCAAGCGTTGGATACCTTAACTCCTCTTGACAATTCAAAACTCTCTGAGAAATAGCCGCTATTTACTATTATACACCTGGGGTTGCTATACATTACTTTTACCCATTTTATAAGAAAATGGCCGAAATTTAAAAAATCCAGGCATTTATAAATAAAATCCACTCTTACTTTATCAAAGGCCTTTTCAAAATCCGCTATAAATACCAGGCCTGGCTTCTTAGATGTTTTTTATGATGTTCTATTATTTATAGTAGTCGTCATATATTATCTCCAATGTATCGTCCATGTAAAAAAAACCTGTCTGATCAGGATGAACAATACCTGGTAAATGCTTTTTATTTCTGAGTGCTATGCATTTCGCTAGTATTTTTGCATCACAACATTGAAGTGTATGAGGCCTCCAGTTTTTAAGATAGACTGGATCTTTATTATTGCCATCTTGTTTTAATAATAGTGAAGTCAGACCTTTCCGCTTAGTACCTGACAGACTACCATTTCTATAGGAGTAGTTAAAACAAGCTAACAATGGAGCTTTCAGTATATCAAAGAATGATTGATATACCTCTACTGGTATGCCATCAAGCCCTGCGGTTTTTCCAGACTGAAAGGATTTAAGGATCTGCCCCATTTTTTCAATTTTCATCTAAAATGACATACCCAAATCTAACTGCCTGTAGCTCAGGCCCTGAAGGCAAGGATATGCATATTCTTGGTAACATTTGAAAGGAAACACTTTGAAGTTTGTAGGAGAATATAACACATTAGATCTGGTAAAATATAATACAAAGAAATAAACATCCGTTTATTAAATATGTTTTTCGTACCACCACCTTTGAAATTTTACATTTACATTTGAGTCATTTAGCAGACGCTCTTATACAGAGCGACTTACAGTAGTGAATGCATACATTTCATTTCATTCATTTTTCTATTTAAAAAATAAATAAATTGTACTTGCCCCCCGTGGGAATCAAACCCACAACCCTGGCATTGCACACACCATGCTGGCGTTGCAAACACCATGCTCTACCAATTGAGCTACAGGGAAGGCCGAGAAATGCAAGAGAAAGGCCATAATGTATTTTTCCAGCCCAGGTGCAATATATATTTTGGCCACTAGATGGCAGCAGTTTTAGACTGATCCAGTGAACCATTGCATTTCTGTTAAATTTTGTATGAAGACTGCCCCATTTGTTTATTAATACATTTTCATGTTCAAAACTGTGCACTCTCCTCAAACAATAGCATGGTATTCTTTCACTGTAATAGCTACTGTAAATTGGACAGTTCAGTTAGAGTAACAAGAATTTAAGCTTTCTGACAATATCAGATATGTCTATGTCCTGGGAAATTTTCTTGTTACTTACAACCTCATGATAATTCCATTAGCCTAAGCTAGCTCAACGTCCCGTAGGGGACCCATCGATCCTGAAGAGGTTTTAATAGCCTCAAAAAGTTATTCCTCTGTAATTTGGCCTTCTGATCTTTCTGTACATTTGTTAATTTTCCATTTTTGTATTATTTGGAAAGAATTCCTTACAGTAATTGTCATTCAGTTGGTGAGGATGAGACGAAAAAGAGAACATCTGTCACGCTGATAAGAAGGATTTTGGAGACAGGCGCAGGAATACAAAATAGGGATTTTTAATACACCCAAAACAAACACGTATACAAAAACTGTGGGCTGTACCCAAACAAAAGAGCGAGGGTAAACCTTGTTTAACAACACGGGACGATACCCGTAATACACAATATATATATATAGCATGCAGCATAACAGCTGCACCAACGCATAGGTACTCACACCACTAACAGACATGGGAACAATAACCGACAAAGACAAAGGGAACAGAGGGCACATATATAACATACTGATCAGGGGAAATGGGGAACTGTGGGGGGGGATTGGAGGGCTGGTGGCCTGGCAGTTGGAAGCTTGGGCCGGTGGCTGATGGTTCGCTGGTTCGGGTCCCCGTTTTTAGACCTTGTGGGAGGTCTGTCGACGTGCCCTTGAGCAGAGCGTTGACCCTGGTTGCTTCTGTGTGTCGCTCTGGATGTGAGTCTGTTAGATGACTAATGTGATGTAGTTGTTGAGCGGCTTCACTGCAAGTATATTGTATGTTTTAAATATTCAATGAAAATAATTACTGTATCCTAGTTTCTAGTAGTTTGTTTATACTGTAAGCATATAAACAAAGTCACAATTCTTCCATGGTTTCTATATTTAATATACTTAAAGCATTAACCTAGATAGGAGCTAGACTGTAGGCATTCAAAAGGAAGTCGGGAGTAGTGGTTGTTTCTGAACTCTACTTCATGCTGTAGCTGGTGGGTGTATCATATAGGCGTGATGAAACAACAACCTTTCTTAGACTTAATTGAAGAGTCACATTGTCACAAATGCATACATTTCATACTATTGTAATTTACTCATATCAAAAGTAAAACATACTTCAATGTTTGGATGGTAAACTAAAGATGAGGATAATATTCAGCAACTATTTGTTCCATGGTTTCAGTGTTAAATAGGCTATTTAAGGGTATATCAGTTTGGATAGTAAACTGTGTATTATAGGGATTCTAACCCAGTGTCACAATCGTCGTAGGAAGGAGACCGAAGCGCAGCGTGGGTATCGTTCCACATCTTTATTTCTATGTGAAACTATACAACACATACAATAAACTATAAAACAAAACAACAAAACCGTGACGAAGAGGTGCAACATGCACTAACTCAAAATAATCTCCTACAAACACAAGTGGGAAAAACAACTACTTAAATATGATCCCCAATTAGAGACAACAATGACCAGCTGCCTCTAATTGGGAATCATACAAAAACCCCAACATAGAAAAAGAAACTAGAACACAACATAGAAAAATTAAACTAGACAAAACCCCCCAGTCACACCCTGACCTACTCTACCATAGAAAATATGAGCTCTCTATGGTCAGGACGTGACACCCAGTTTCACAGTACAGTGTTGTTGTTAACCCAGACTCTGTGTCCTCTCCAGCCTCTCCATGGATGGATGCTCGGAAGACCCCCAGTAAAATCGACCTGTACGACGTACGCAGGAGACCCTGGTGAGAAACCTCTTTTTCTCTCTCTCACACGCATTCATGCACACCAGAAACCAGATTCTCTATGCACAATAAATGTGTATAAGAGTTCATAACCATTGTATGCACTGTGTTTTTAACCTATGTGTGTACTGTGAGTATGTTTATAACCTCTGTGTGTATGTGCTGTGTGAAGGTACATTCAGGGAGCTGCCTCACCCAAGGACATGCTGATCCTAGTGGACGCGTGAGTCACAACACACACTTCACTATTACACTACCGCACAGTAACACTATACCCTTCTATCCAAACATAGTACAGTATACCAGAGTACTGTACCTCCCTGTTGTCTGGCTGACCCTAAGTCTTGTTCTGTGGTTTGAATGTAACTGTGTCCATGTCTCAATAGGAGTGGCAGTGTGTCTGGTCTGACTCTCAAGCTGATCAGGACCTCTGTCGGTGAGATGCTGGAGACTCTGTCTGATGATGACTATGTCAACGTGGTCTATGTAAGTATATATACATTCATTCATTCATTCATAGAGGGAGAGAGAGAGATGGGGGTGGTTGAGAAGTAATGAAGTATGGATTTCTCCATTGTCGGCCTCTCTCTTTAAAACAGGCTAGTAATGAAATGCCCTCTGCTCAATTTGGGGAGTGGGATCACAACTACCCAGTACTCCTTCCCTGTAGCTCAGTTGGTAGAGCATGGTGTTTGCAACGCCAGGGTTGTGGGTTCGATTCCCACGGGGGGCCAGCCCAGAAAAAAAAAAAAAAAAAAAAATGTATGAAATCTAAGTCGCTCTGGATAAGAGCGTCTGCTAAATGACTAAAATGTAAAATGTACTCCCAGGACCACTCAGTACACCAGCCCAAGAGTGCTACTCAGAGAACCATGTGAAATACTTATCCATCTCTCTCTTTCCTCTCGCTCCTTATCTCTCAAAGATGAACTCCGATTACAATCAACTAGAACCAACTAGAGAACAATTGAACCCTGGTTGAACCCAATGGTTAACAACAATACTAATACGTTACTGCACCATGTCTACAGTAAGGCATTCTACAGTTGTGTTTACATACACACTGAGAAACCAGTTGCGGTCTCCAACACTGTGGTGATGTAAGGCTGGAATATTGTTGATTTGGATCCCCATTAGCTTTTTGAGAAGCATCAGCTATTCTTCCTGGGGTCCACAAAAACACACAACATGACAATTAACAAAGCACTGATAGACAAGAACAGTCACACCCATTTGTTATACAAAGATATACAAACAATACAACAACAAAAATAATGTGTGTGTTACAGTGTGTCTGTGTGGGTCCCCTCACTGTCCCGCCGTTCAATGATAAGTTTTCATTATCTGTTATTGGATTACCTTAAATCAACTGGTGCAGATGGTGTCCTCCTAGTACCACATCATGAGCACGTGTGCACACACACACACACACACACATCCTCCTGTCCTGTGGGTATTATAACCTGACACTAATTCATTCATCTCTAATATTACCAATACATCCTTGTTCATTAACAGCAGCCTAGGGACTAAACTGACATTTGGACACACACACATCCCTAACGTTATTGTGTTGTCAGACTAATACAGATATCTTTGTCTTAGTGTGTGTGTTCAGCTCTTTTCTCTTCCCAGTTCAGTGTTGTTAGCTAGCCAGTTGCAGCTAGGCAGTCCTGTGGCCTAAGTGAACAGGGAGGCTGTACTGGGATTAGGGACTAAAGATTAGCTCTCTGCTCAGTGTAATCTGTAATCCAACCCCAACCCATCTCTCACTCTCTCACACACACACACACACACACACGCTGGGGCTCAGCTAATATGATCACAGGGGAACAAGGGAATTACATACAAAAACACTGAAACACATTCATAATGGACATACAATATTATACAGTGTATATATACTGTATAATGAACAAAAATATAAACGCAACATGTAAAGTGTTATGGGACCAACACTTAGTGAGCATTTCTCCTTTGCCAAGATAATCCATCCACCTGACACGTGTGGCATATCAAGAAGCTGATTAAACAGCATGATCATTACACAGGTGCACCTTGTGCTAGGGACAATAAAAGGCCACTTTCAAATGTGCAGTTTTGTCACACAACATAATGCCACAGATGTCTCAAGTTTTGAAGGACGTGCAATTGGTATGCTGAATGCAGGGATGTCCACCAGAGCTGTTGCCAGAGGATTGAATGTTCACTTCTCTACCATAAGCCGCCTCCAACGTTGTTTTCGAGAATTTGGCAGTAGGTCCAACCGGCCTCACAACCGCAGACCACGTGTACCCACGCCAGCCCAGGACCTCCACATCCGTCTTCTTCACCTGCGGGATCGTCAAAGACCAGCCACCCGGACAGCTGATGAAACTATGGGTTTACACAACAAAATAATTTCTGCACAAACTGTCAGAAACCATCTAAGGGAAGCTCATCTGCGTGCTCGTCGTCCTTACCAGGGTCTCAACCTGACTGCAGTTCGGCGTCATCACCAACTTTAATGGGCAAATGCTCACCTTCGATGGCCACTGGCACGGTGGAAAAGTGTGCTCTTCACGTATGAATCCCTGTTTCAACTGTACCAGACAAATGTCAGACAGCGTGTATGCTGTCGTGTGGGTGAGCGGTTTGCTGATGTCAACATTGTGAACAGAGGGCCCCATGGTGGCAGTGGGGTTATGGTATGGGCAGGCATAAGCTACGGACAACGAACACAATTGCATTTTAACGATGGCAATTTGAATGCACATCACCTCATGTTTCAGCATGATAATGGCCCCATGTTTCAGCATGATAATGGCCCCATGTTTCAGCATGATAATGGCCCCATGTTGCAAGAGACTGACTGGTTTTCTGACCCACACCCCTACCTTTTTTAAGTTATCTGTGACCAACAGATGCATATCTGTATTCCCAGTCATGTGAAATCCATAGATTAGGGTCTAATGACGTAATTTAAATTGACTGATTTCCTTATATGAACTTATATAAAAATATTGTTTCATGTTGTGTTTATATTTTTGGTCTGTGTATATATAGGAAAAGGGGTGGAGATGTGGGGGAAGAGTCTGGTTGAGAGAATACCAAGAGTGTGCAAAGCTGTCAAGGCAAATGGTGGCTACTTTGAAGAATCTCAAATATAAAATGTATTTTGTTAGATTTGTTTAACACTTTTTTTGGTTACTACATGATTCCATATGTGTTATTTCATAGTTTTGATGTCTTCACTATTTTACAATGTAGAAAATAGTAAAAATATATGTACATTTTTGTCATTTAGCAGATGCTCTCCTGGAGTGCCAGATGGGCGTGTTTGCACTTTTGGGACTATTCCATTGGTTCCATTCTGCCACACAAGCTCAATCGAGCGCAGCTAATGTCTCAAATATACTACCCATGGAAATGTTCACATTTACATGAATACTCAGCATGCCCACTAAATTGTCTCATGCACTGGATAAGGCTATGAAGTATCTCCTAGCATGAATTAATTAGATATATATGGAAGAGAAATACTTTCTCATTTACACACCTCCTCTCTCTCTCATCCTTTCCCTTCCTCCTTTCTTCCTCTTACTTCCTCTTTCTCTTCCTCCCACCCTTCTTCTCACCCTCCTCTCCTCTCCTTTTAATAGATTAGGTGATTAAAGAGCACATTGGTGTGTGTGTGTGTGTGTGTGTGTGTGTGTGTGTGTGTGTGTGTGTATCCATGCTGTCTCCTAAGCTCAGTCTTCATGTCAGACAAGCGAAGCCTTGAAATTGCCTTCCAGTCTAAGTGGTGTCTCTGTCACTCAGTTAGAAACATCAAAGTTGTCACACGAATGCAGATACATGCGCGCACACACACACAAACACACATGCATGCACATACCCAGTCAAATTCTGCTAGTCTCCATGGATGCATGTATCTGCTGCCCCCATTCGCTGATTAACAGGCACATTGATTGGTTCAGATCAATGGGTTGCAGCATTGTTTAGAAAGACAATACAGCCAACAGTTGTACCATGGCTATTCTCTCTGCATAATATTATTACTGGGATCAAAACAGTGATAGTGTTTTGGTGTGTGTAAGTATGTCTTCTATCTGTAGCCTCCCCCATTCTAACAGGTACAATATATCTACTCAGGTCTCAGAGCACTCAATCTGGAGCATCTGTTGATTTGGCTGCCAAGGTGTGTGTGTGTGTGTGTGTGTGTGTGTGTGTGTGTGTGTGTGTGTGTGTGTGTGTGTGTGTGTGTGTGTGTGTGTGTGTGTGTGTGTGTGTGTGTGTGTGTGTGTGTGAGTGCGTGCGTGCGTGCGTGCGTGCGTGCGCGTGTGTGTGTGTTATTTCCTCTCTAATGAGAGTGTGCTAGTAGAGGGAGTCTTGTTTCCATGGTACCAGATCATGAAGTTGAGAGGATGCAGAGTAATTTGCAACACTTGATGAATGTGTCTGTTTACCACTGCATGATAGTAGTCATGGCCAGGTGTGTGTGCATGCGTAAATGTCTAACCTCTATATGTCTCCCTCTACCAGTTCAACACCAGGGTGAATAACACAGCGTGTTTTGACCACCTGGTCCAGGCCAACGTGAGGAATAAGAAGATCCTGAAGGATGCTGTTCAGAACATCTCTGCTAAAGGCATCACCAACTACACCAAAGGATTTGAGTTTGCCTTCGAACAGCTCTATGCAGTAAGAGCCCCGATGCTCTGTTTAGAAGTATAACACAGTTGTTACACGTATGTATAATGACAATCCTTGCTCCAGCAGATTTACATTGAACTTTCAGGAGCATACTTCATGTAAAATGTACAAAGTGTCACCTGTGAGCTCTGCTCTTTCTCTTATGATAGATTATGATGAGACACTGCCCTCTGCTGGTTATAGCGGTATCTCTACTTTCTAGCCCAGTGACCAACAAGTTCCTGGGTGTGTAGGATTTTACTCCAGTCTTTTACTACCCTGATTTTAGTCATCAGCTACTCAGTAGTACCCTCCTAAGCACAATCAGGTGTGTTAGGATTGGCAACCCATGTTCTCTATATGGCGTGGTTTCTCTGTGCAGACTAACGTCACCAGAGCCAACTGTAACAAGATCATCATGCTGTTCACTGATGGAGGAGAGGAGAGAGCGTCGGCCATACTGCAGAAATACAACGCTGACAAGAAGGTACAGTTTCAACACACACTACAATGTATAATCCGCCTAGTCGGCGACCCATAGTAGTAAATATGAAAAGCAGGTCTGAATGATGAAGGGAAACCGAGTGATGGCTTGGTCGGATATTGAGGAAGTATTCTGTGTGCTGACCCTATGGTTTATACAGGGGGAGCCCAGATAATCACTACACTCACTCACACACACACACACACACACACACACACACACACACACACACACACACACACAGATCAGTCTCAGTTACTGTCAGCCATCCCCTCTAGCAGATATGAAGTGTGTGATGATAACTCTGCCAAAGCTGCTGTTTCTGCTCAGCACATGAAAGGAGACTGTGAGGATGGGAGGTAGAGAGATCACGGTAACTCCATCCTCAGCCCTTCACAAACCAATCCCTGTCTACACTGTAACAGTAGTCCTACCCAATAGTTAGAGTTGATAATCTATGGCCCATAATAACCTCTGACACAGTACCTAACTATAGTTGTTAACTTCTATCACACACCTTACAGTTCAATGTGGATGTGTCTTTAACAGATTCACACGGCTCTGTGTTCTAGGTGCGTATCTTCACCTTCTCAGTGGGTCAACACAACTATGATAAAGGTCCAGTCCAGTGGATGGCCTGCGCTAATAAAGGTAGGATACCTTGTTGTTGTTGTTTGTGCTAAATATTAAGCACAGGTAGTACTGTGTATCATTAGAGTTTCCATGTTGGGTCTGCTTATGTAGATAGCTAATGTCCTGATCTCAGTCCATTGTCTGTTTCTCCCAGGATACTTCTATGAGATTCCCTCTATTGGAGCCATACGCATCAACACTCAGGTGATAATAAGCATTCTGCATGAACTTGTGTTTGCGTGTGTGTTTAATTTATTCTGACGTGTATGTGGTTGACTTTGTCTTAAACGTGTGTATTCGGCGGCAGGTAGCATAGCGGAGTGTTGGCCCAGTAACCGAAAGCTGACTAGGTGAAAAATCTGTCGATGTGCCCTTGAGCAAGGCATTTAACCCCATTTGCTCCTGTAAGTCGCTCTGGATAAGAGTGGGTGCTAAATGACTAAATTGATTCAAAATAGTGTATTTGTGTGTTGTAGGAGTACCTGGATGTCCTGGGCAGACCCATGGTTCTAGCTGACCAGCTGGCCAAGCAGGTCCAGTGGACTAATGTCTACCTTGATGCTCTGGTATCACATCACTTCTATCCCACAATGCACCTCACCAAAATCTACCTCCACACTGGAGGTTTCTGAAACCCAATAACGATGACTTACATTTAGCTTTCTTTTTCTGTGTATGTTAGGAGCTAGGTCTGGTCATCACAGGAACCCTACCTGTCTTCAACAAGACCAAGTATAAAGATGAATCGGGTTTAGAGGTAATCCACACACGCATGCAGGCACACACACACCAATTCTTTCTGAAAATAATCCCATCCCAACATTAAATTAAACACCAATAGCCTCTAAGGCAACACGACTCTTAGTGTTCAATTTGAAATGAAAATGTTGACCTCCCTGCATCTTTCCCTCTCAGATTCAGAACCAGTTGATCCTAGGGGTGATGGGGATTGACGTGTCACTAGATGACATCAAGAAGCTCACACCGCGCTTCACTGTGAGTGACACACACACTAACACACCAGAACACTCCTTACTCTCCTACTTCAGTCTCGGTGAGAAAAGGCCTTAACACTAACTGCATTTTGATCTTTTGTCCAAATTCCGAAAAAATACAGATTCGCATTTAGACACACTAAACCATTCACAACAAGTCTGATGCGCTTTTCCCTCCAGACAGGCTTGGCCTATTTTAGGAAACTTTCTGAATGGACGTGACGGACTTATACGCGCACACACACCTACCTAAAAGGACCCATCAATCAAAGCCACCTGCAGCGTATCTCACTCAGACACATAAGCAAATCACATTTCTTCTTTCACAAAAAACGTATTAAAAAACTTTCCTTAGCTTCAAATCCTTTCTGTAGGATATCAAAAACTAGCCTCCATTGTAGGATAATGCAAAGTCAATGTAGCTTATCTTATAAATTGACAAGGAACGTTTTAAGGGGGAGATATAGGCAGCTGTGATATAGGCTATATGAAGATGTAATTGACAACCATTAGAAAATAGAAGCACATGCACGCAACCTGTCTATAGCCTAATGATCAGCCATTGATGAATTTTAATGAAGCAGTGGGAGGTTATGTATTTTAATTTGAGTGCTTTATCTAAATTTGTGCAACCACTTAGTGATAAGGCAAAGAGTTTTTTGTCTCTTCCTTTTAGGGTTGCACAGGTGGCCGCCAAGATTCACTTTAGCAGGCCTATAATATATAGCTATATTAACTTCTAATTTACACAACTTTCTGTTTACGTCACCGTTTCCTTCTTGAGCAATTCACGAATCTCTGCTGGCAACTCCACTGGCCTCTCTTCCCCCTCATAGCTCTTAAACGACCAGCAATATAGTTTGAAACTTATTTTGAGCAATTTTTTTTAAACTAATAAGCCTAGGCCTATTAGAGGAGAGAAGCATCGATCGATCCTCTTCATTGCTGAATGGCTATAAAATAGGCTACATCAGCTTTTCCCAAACTAGAGCTCGCGACCCCATGTGGGGTCACCTGGTTCACTTGGTTCATAGAGCCGGGGTTACATCGGTAACCTCCGGTAGCCCCTAGATGGAGTTGTAATAAACGGAACCGTTTCTGTTTTCTACCTACATAATGTGTCTTTTTATTGAGCCGTTTGATCTACAAAATATTATGACCCCATCTCTGAAAGATAACTCTGAGACACGTATGATTTCTGTTTCCTTCTACAAGCTGCGCAGGACTCGTTAGAACATAGTTGACGAGACCAGGCACAAAATCAGACTGGATGAAGAAGAACATCACTAGCTAGGGTCCCATCCAACTGGTGACCAATTTTCATACAAATATTCTAAAATCTGCATAAGGAATGCCATTTCCAGTGGGGTTTCTACCAAACGGACTTGTTGCAGATATAAATCGGTGTGTGATGATGTAGTGCACACAAATTGTACTTTTTCCACATATGTTTTCATGCACCAAATAGAAATCTAAAGTTGAATGTGTTTCTATCGCATTTTCAGCTCTACCGAGCATCAAGATCACTGTGCACTTTCACCACCCTGTCAAGTTCATCATAACGTATTTTATCTGTAGCCGAATAAACTGCATGGTGTCCAGAGTCGTGGTGGGAGGACCACACACCATCATCGCGTGACTCCAAGTTTACTTCGATATGATGGTTATATCTATATTTGCGCATAAAGGTGTTTCCACCGCCATTTCTGGCATAATTAATTATACTGACACAAAAAGATCTCACGATGTCGAACGAACAAATGATCTGTCGGCATTTATAAAATTGTACCGAAACATCCTGTTTCCATTATCGTGATATGTGTTGTATTTCCTCGCATAAATCTGTGGATGGAAACGTGGTTAATGATGCTGTTCTTTTCTACACAGAAGATCATACAAAAGTATTGTCTGATGATCTTCTGAACTTTCTAATAACTTTCTTATGCAGTTCAGTCACTTTAAACCATACTTCCTTCAGATTGTAGTGTCAAAAGTACTGTACTGTCAGACTGATTTGTAATAGACTGTCATAGCCTCAATTAAAAAAGTAAACATTGGCCGTTGATTATATCCGTTTTGGGGTTGCGAAAACATTTTCATATCAAAATGGGGTCGTGGGCCAAAAAAGTTTGGGAACCCCTGCGATACATCATTGGCAATGAACGCGGGACATTTCAATGGCGAGAGCGACGTGTTTTGCTCTGGTGTGATGTAATCACATTGGTTTAATTAATACGGTGCTGCACAGATGCGTTGCAAACGAAAAAAAACAGGCAGAAAGAAATTGATTAATTTATTAATTCACACTATGAACCCACAGACCTGTCAGATGCAGTTTCCCAGATAACAATTTATATTGGTCTACAGCTTATTTTTGCATGCGAGAAGACGCACAAATCTAACCTGCTCCGAAAAAATAATGTACGGATTGTGGCGTTATTTCACAATTGGTGTCAACGGCGTTATAAACAAGACGTGCTCGTATACTTTTTTTGTCCACATTATTCGCCTGAAAATAACAGACTTACTCTGACAGCCCTGCCCTCTATCATATGAACTCAATCATGTTTATGATCGATACTGTAATAACCCAGAACAGGGATGTAGTGAATACAGATCCATGTTCCCTGTAGTATACAAAATATGTTCAACTGTCTCCTCCAACCCTCTGTTCCTCCACTCCTCAGATTGGACCTAATGGATATTATTTTGCCATCGACCCCAATGGATATGTACTGCTACACCCCAACCTCCAACCTAAGGTGTGTATTATCCCTAGCGCTTCTATTCTGTTACCACATATCTTACAATCCCAACTCATTCTGCGGTGCTATGGATGTTATTCATGTTCATATGAACCCACACATGATCGTAGCAGGATGTCTAACAACAGGCCACCATAATGCTCCTGAGCCACCTTTAGAGAAACACAACCCACTGCTCCTCCCTACAGTACCTCTTCTATTCCTCCCCTCTTTCCTCTCCTCCTCTACCGATCTCCTCCTCAACACCCCCTGGCCAGGTCTTGACAGGCTGCAGAGGGCCATGTGTTGCCCAGGCCCCCAGGGTCTCTGTTGGGGCTTGCTGTGTTCAACAAGGCCTGGGACACATGTGAACATCTCATCCAACCACATCCTTAAAACTCTAATCAACATGGACACACACTCATGGATCCAATCTATTCATACGCACACGTGCACTGGCACTTAACCCTAAGCAATGCACAGCATACACAGGGTGTCCATGTGTGTGTGTAAAGGCGTGCAGTCTCTTTCAAAGGGAACTGTTTCAAAGTGACTGGAGGTCTCGTACAGCGTTGTATAGGTTTCCTAAGGATGAACCATGTGTGTGAGTGTGTCAGTCAGGGTTTGAAATAGTCTTCACATCTGTTACAGAGAGGGGATCAGAGATGAATGCCATCAGAAGGCCTTGTTCTGACTAATGTGATTTTAACCATGCTGAAATATGCTACAGACACAACCCTTTGTTGAAGGTTGCAACGGTCATGGTTTGAGTCCCGCCTGGCCACATACTCTATGTGTTAACGTGTATTCTATTTAGATAATAGTTCCTGGCCAATGAATGAATATGATCAAATGGAGATGTTGTCTCCCACTGAAATGCTACCTGCATCTCTCTCATTATGTATCTGTTAGAAAAGGATCCGTAACCGCAAGACAAGACTCAATAAGCCGTATGCCATCACGCTCCACGAGGTGAGAGAGAGTAGGATAGATAGATAGTAGATGTACTATAGTAGAACATAGTATAGATGTAGACTAGTAACCCTTAGGGCTGATCTTTAACGGTTAGATCATTGACCTATTTCTTTCAGCACTCAACTTACTTTCCCCTGTTGGTTAAACATAATAAATAACAAATACAAACTAATATTTCATGTAAATACATCCCATGTGTTCATCTTGTTCCAAGTTCACTTTTTAATATGGAATTACCTATGGGTTACACGCAATTAAATTAATTATTTATATATCAAGAAATTGTGTTGGTTCAATTACATGAAGTTATGTTTCTGAACATATTCTTTACACAAGACTTTCATATTAAGTAACAACAATATCGTAACCAAGCATTGGATACCTTAACCTCCCTGGGCAAGGTGGGACGCTTGCATCCCACCTAGTCAACAGCCAGTGGAATCGAGTGGCGCGAAATACAAATACCTCATAAATGCTATAACTTCAATTTCTCAAACATATGACTATTTTACACCATTTTAAAGACAAGACTCTCGTTAATCTAACCACATTGTCCGATTTCAAAAAGGCTTTACAGCGAAAGCAAAACATTAGATTATGTCAGGAGAGTACCCTGCCAAAAATAATCACACAGCCATTTTCAAAGCAAGCATATATGTCACAAAAACCAAAACCACAGCTAAATGCAGCACTAACCTTTGATGATCTTAATCAGATGACACTCCTAGGACATTATGTTATATAAGACATGCATGATTTGTTCAATCAAGTTCATATTTATATCAAAAACCAGCTTTTTACATTTGCATGTGATGTTCAGAACTAGCATACCCACCGCAAACTTCCGGTGAATTTACTAAATTACTCACGATTAATGTTCACAAAATACATAACAATTATTTTAATAATTATAGATACAGAACTCCTTTATGCAATCGCGGTGTCAGATTTTAAAATAGCTTTTCAGCGAAAGCACATTTTTCAATATTCTGAGTACATAGCTCGGCCATCACGGCTAGCTAATTTGACACCCACCAAGTTTGGCCCTCACCAAACTCAGATTTACTATAAGAAAAATTGGATTACCTTTGCTGTTCTTCGTCAGAATGCACTCTCAGGACTTCTACTTCAACAACAAATGTTGTTTTGGTTCCAAATAATCCATAGTTATATTCAAATACCTCCGTTTTGTTCGTGCGTTCAGGTCAGTATCCAAAGGGTGACGCGCGAGCGCATTTCGTGACAAAAAAAAATCAAAATATTCCATTACCGTACTTCGAAGCATGCCAAACGCTGTTTAAAATCAATTTTTATGCGATTTTTCTCGTACAAAAAGCGATAATATTCCAACCGGGCGACGTTGTATTCATTCAAAGGCTGAAAGAAAAAAAATGGAGGATTCTCATGAACGCGCATCTCCAGTGTCACTGTCCCCAGCCTGACCAGTAACAAACAGAGCTGCTGTACTTCGCCCAGAGACTGCAGACATCTCATTCCACTTTCTGGCGCCTTCTGAGAGCCAATGGAAGCCTTAGAAAATGTCACGCTACAGCAGAGATGCTGTATTTTCGATAGAGATGCAACAGAAGGATAACAAATTGTCAGACAGGGCACTTCCTGTATGGAATCTTCTCAGGTTTTGGCCTGCCATATAAGTTCTGTTATACTCACAGACACCATTCAAACAGTTTTAGAAACTTTAGAGTGTTTTCTATCCAAATCTACTAATTATATGCATATTCTCGTTTCTGAGCAAGAGTAGTAACCAGTTTAAATTGGGTACGTTATTTATCCAGCCGTGCAAATACTGCCCCCTAGCCCCAACAGGTTTTAACCTATAACACTTGTCAGGCTCTTTAGTATCGCATGCACTTATGCAAGTATCATTACAGACACTAGCAAGTTTAAGTTTGAATAAGGAATACAACAGACCACATTTACTGTAATGACGTTCACTTCCACAGGTAGGCAAAAATAACAACCTGAAAGCCACAGCCCAATAAGCCACGCCTCCAACTCTTCTGATAGGCTGCCACCACTACATTGCCCCCCCACACTGCTATTTGATTTCAGATCAATTGAATAGAATAGGTTGAACGAACCAAAGCGTAATTTTCAATCATTCCAATCAGTGTTTAATAAGTTTTATGTACATTCTTTAATTTAATATTTATACAATTTACATTGTTATGTCTGGTAACACATTTTTATTTTCCTTTATTCCAACCCCATTCTATGCACTAAATGGATGTGGGTGGAGCAATGTCTACTTAAGGGTGCAAATTACAAGCACTCACAAAATCTCTGACGAAGGCCTTGAGGCCGATATGTAAAGCTCTGACGAAGGCCTTGAGGCCGATACGTAAAGCTCTGACGAAGGCCTTTAGGCCGATACTTAATGCTCTGACGAAGGCCTTGAGGCCGTTACGTAAAGCTCTGACGAAGGCCTTGAGGCCGATACGTAAAGCTCTGACGAAGGCCTTGAGGCCGTTACGTAAAGCTCTGACGAAGGCCTTGAGGCCGATACGTAAAGCTCTGACGAAGGCCTTGAGGCCGTTACGTAAAGCTCCGACGAAGGCCTTGAGGCCGATACGTAAAGCTCTGACAAAGGCCTTGAGGCTGATACGTAAAGCTCTGACGAAAGCCTTGAGGCCGATACGTAAAGCTTAATAATAAATAGTGATACTAGCCAAAGCAGTGTGCAGGTTTCTCTTTTCCTTCATCAATTCTATTGTTACAATGCGCCTGCAACAAAGATGGCTCAGATGTGAGAGAGCCTTTTGAATTTTGAATCATTCCAATCAGTAAACGCACTTCAGATGAACAGTAGCGTGGTCAATGTTTTCCTGCTGCTGTTGTAGTCTTAGAGCAGCCATACTCAGTGGGTGGAATAGAAAGTAATAGGGACTAGTTATTAGTTAAGTAGACGGTCACATAATTAGCTAAATGTTTCACACTGTTTATTTGACTCGTTTACATGTTATGTTAAACTGTTTCTTTCCTCTAAGCCTTCTGTCATGTTGTCATTATGTTGGGTCATTGTCTAGAAGTTTGGGTGTATGCGCGTGTGTGTGAGAGAGGGAGATGGAGAGAAGAGTAGGTCCTAGAGGGAGGGAGAGAGGGAGATGGAGAGAAGGGTAGGTCCTAGAGTGAGTGAGGGAGGGAGGGAGAAAGGTAGGTCCTAGAGGGAGGGAGAGAGGGAGATGGAGAAGGGTAGGTCCTAGAGTGAGTGAGGGAGATGGAGAGAAGGGTAGGTCCTAGAGTGAGTGAGGGAGATGGAGGGAGAAGGGTAGGTCCTAGAGTGAGTGAGGTAGATGGAGGGAGAAGGGTAGGTCCTAGAGTGAGTGAGGGAGGGAGGGAGAAAGGTAGGTCCTAGAGGGAGGGTGAGAGGGAGCAGGGTACGTCCTAGAGTGAGTGAGGGAGGGAGGGAGAAAGGTAGGTCCTAGAGGGAGGGAGAGAGGGAGATGGAGAGAAGAGTAGGTCCTAGAGGGAGGGAGAGAGGGAGAAGGGTAGGTCCTAGAGGGAGGGAGAAGGGTAGGTCCTAGAGGGAGGGAGAAGGGTAGGTCCTAGAGGGAGGGAGAGAGGGAGAAGGGTAGGTCCTAGAGGGAGGGAGAGAGGGAGATGGAGAGAAGGGTAGGTCCTAGAGTGAGTGAGGGAGGGAGGGAGAAAGGTAGGTCCTAGAGGGAGGGTGAGAGGGAGAAGGGTAGGTCCTAGAGTGTGTGAGGGAGGGAGGGAGGGAGGGAGGGAGAGAGAAAGGTAGGTCCTAGAGGGAGAGAGAGGGAGAGGGAGAGAGACTGAATTAACACATGATGATCTGACCAGGTTACAGCAGGTCCCTTCCTAGTACTGCTACTGGTTTGTCTTTCTCACTGGGACTTGATGGATCAATTCATGAAACTGTATGAATCCATCTGTGCACTATTCTCATGAATTCCTATTTATATTCAAATCAACACTTGCTTTGTAAATCATGTCCATAATCCCTCCGGTACATTACTGTGAAAGGGCATGGTCAATCTTACTGTGTATGATCTGTTTGCGTGTGCATGTGTGATCAGAGAAACAGAGGGGTGTGTGAATATGGAGGGTGACCTTAGACTCTTTGAACACATTCTCTCTTTTCTCTTTTCTCTCTTGTTCTTGTTCTTGTGTTTCAGTCTGCGTGTGATTTGTGGTTAAATAGAAAGCCCATTTCATATTCATCACACAAATCCCTCGCTACTTTTGGAGTTGGATTTTGATCTCTCTCCCCCACCCACTCACTTTGTGACTTTTTTTCTTTCTTTCTTTCTTTATTTCTTTCTTTCTTTCTTTCTCTGTATATTATAGTTACATTCTCTCTCCTTCATTTGACTATTTATTTAATGTGCTTATATTTTCTGTATCATCTTATGGCCTCTAACTATTTATTTAATTGTATTTTTTTTCATGCTGAGCTCCTCGCCATCATCCTCCTTTTTCTCCACTGTTCCGTCTTTCTTTTCTCTCTTCGTCCAATGTAAGGATCATTTAATCATCATCATCACAGTGTGTTTATGTAGCTTTTGCAGAAACTAAATCCATATGAACCTTGTAAACCGTGTATACAGTCTAAAGGTAGAGCAGCGTTGCTAGGAGACAGAGTATCAGCCTCCATCCATTTACTGGTGCTTTAACAGAGTAGTTCTGGATTACTGCTGCTACTTTACAACATTAGAAAGTCCCTGATACGCACTGAGGGTTTAACTACTGACATTAACACAGTCTACAGTTAGGCTGTATCAAACACACACACACACACACACACACACACACACACACACACACACACACTGACTCAAACAGGCACCCACGCAACACACACACACACAGACTTAACCATCACGCATGCATGCCACACATACACACACACACACACACACACACACACACACAAGCTGGAGTATTCCGGTCAGTTCTCAGCTGTATAAACTAGGCTCTTTGTCTGAATGTACAGTATATACTGTAGAACACAATAATACGATAGGGTAAGGAGCAGAGTTTTACTCTATGGCCTGAAGCCATGCTAAGAACCCATGACTGAAACATTACACAGTCTACTGGGTTTCCCGACTGCCGGCGCTGATTTTATTTGGCCTCCCAAGTTTTCTGAGCAAGTTTTTATTTTTTACATTTTCATTGTTGGATATTAAAGACTGTAAATACACCAGGAAATGAGCTCCAAGTGATTTTTATTAAGGAAATCTGTTCCCATGTATTCCCACGCAAAATAGAGAGACGTGATCATGTACAAATATAAGCAATGTCTGAAATGTATATGTTTGAGTCAAACATATCTGTTTGGGCTTCTTGAGGTCAATTTGCAGTCTACAAATTATTAGTAATTATGTTCCTCCCCCCGACCATCCGCTCCAGAAAAATCACCCCGCGGCTGAATCTAGTTGATGATCCCTGAAACTGCGTTTCATTACAACTCACTGTAACAACTCAACATGCTTCAGGGGGACCGATATCAAACAAGTCATGCTATTGAATATACGTGTGTGTGTGCGTGTGTGTGTGCGTGCGTGCGTGCGTGCGTGCGCGTGGTAACTCATCCACCAGACTAAACACCCTCCTCTCTTCAGAACCCTAAATTCCAGGAGCCTGTCACTCTGGACTTCCTCGATGCTGAACTGGAGAACGACATCAAAGTCCAGGTAAACACACACACACAGGTGTTAGTTGTGTCCTGTCTCCTACTAAAGTTAACTGAGTGTGATTTATACAGTGACTGGCTGTAAATGAGAGGACATGTTTACAGAAGCAGTGGATATCCCACTCTGTCTGTCTCTCCCTCTCCTTTCATTCTGCTTCTATCATATACATAGACACTCCAAGGGGGAGGTTCAGCATCTAGATGTGCTACCGATCTCCTTGTTGTTATTCCTCTCTTTCTCTCTCGCTGGTGTACAGATGTGCACTGTGTTTTAGAGAGAGATGTGCACTGTGTTTTAGAGAGAGAACGGCAGTGAGATCAGACCCTGTAACCATTCACACATTTGACACGTGGCACAGTTGAAGAAGATCTCTTTTTATATTAATTTTATCTTTCACACACACAAAACCATGCATGCATTATCTCTCTCTCTCTCTCTCTCTCTCTCTGTGTAGATTAGGAGAATGATGATAGATGGCAACCCAGGTGAAGAGACCATAGAGACTCTAGTTAAAACTCAGGATGAGGTGAGATCAGCACAAATGAAAGACACATAATAGTACTAATTCTCACTTACACGTCTCCTAGTGACATCAGTGCATGATTTAGGTTGAAGTAAGTTACGTGTAGTTTACGATTTAGGATTATGACTGTTTTAACACCTCTGTGTGTTCGCTGACAGAGATACATCGACAGAGGAGAAAGGACGTACACCTGGGCTCAGGTCAATGGAACAGACTACAGGTAGGAGGGAGGACTGAAAGATGTTGACCCAGTCCAGAAACAACCTTTAACCCCTAGCCATATCTCCTGGAAACGTGTAGTGATCTGAAAGGATTGGATAGGTTGCTATAACATCACAGTGGTCTCACATCTCTACTTCATGAATGTGATAAGGTCTGGCCAGTAGGGGGCTCTCTCTGTCCCTCTCTATCACAGTTAAACCCTTTTCTCAACTACTGAAATGTGTTTAAATGCAGATGTTCAGTGTCCTGTCATCTTGTGGATGGAACATGTTTTTCCAAGCATCGCCTTCAGTGTGTCAACAGAGAAAGGACAGGGTCCTGTATAATGACAAGACCTTTATTTCCTCAGCTTGGCCCTGGTCCTGCCTACCTACAGTGAACACTACATACAGGCCAAACTGGGAGACACCATCAGACAGGCCATGGGTGAGAACACACACACACACACACACACACACACACACACACACACACAGGCATGCAGCCACAAAAGAAACACACCACAACAACTTTGCTCTCTCAAATCAGTGAGTTTTGCCAAAGTTCTTCACCCTACTCTCCCTCTCCATCACCCTCTCCCAGATCACATACTTCCTCTCTCTTCTTCCCTCCCTCCCTCCCTCCCTCCCTCCCTCCCTCCCTCCCTCCCTCCCTCCTCCATCAGCTCTGATGCACTCCACTCCCTCTCCTTGTTCTTTCTCTTCTTCTTTTCCATCTCTTGTTCCTCTGTTCCCTTTCTTTGAATTGGAGGGCAGAGGAGGCATGTTACCTTACACAGCCTGCCTGTTTGCACCTCTTTCTCTACCCAGACCTGGTTTATCACTACTCATAGAGGCTTTATCACATGGTTCCTGTACTGTACTTCTGATGTACAAAATAAATCCACCTCTACAAACTGTCCCACTCTCTTGACTTTAATGTTCCCCTCATGTCCTCCCTCTATCTGCCCCTTCATGGGATCCGTACAGCTCCATGGGGCAAGTAGTCTATTTCCTGGTGTATAACTCACTGTTCCTTATCTGTCATCCAGTCTCTGCATGATCATGTATCTGTGTTTGCATGATGAAGTATATTAATTCTACACAGTGACAGAGTGAAACGAAAGGAGGTAAAACGAGATGGAAGGAAAGAAGGGAAAAGGAATGACACATCTGTATTGACAGAGAGTAAACGAGAGAACAGCTGAGGTCCATGTGATTCCTACCCTTCCCAGTCCTTACATGAGATGTCCTACAATCTGCCTGTCATGTTTTACATGCTATTGAAATTCTTTGATTATGCACCAGATAGTCATGAACCTTTTCATACTGAACCATCAGTAAACGGTTCCACAGACTGCTGGCATGACTGTATCAATTTAATGGCGTTTTTCTTGTGATGTCTTCTTTTAAGGGATTGATTGATGGACATTGATGTCTTTATGAGTGTAGGAACTCTATTGGAAAGAACATAGTGAAATCCAAAGCCAAAGCCTGTCACATGGAATAATAGAAGAGACAGATACTGTGCTGGAGTAACTGTGGATGTCTCTGTGAACGTACTGTACTTTATTGCATGTCTCTGCATGGTAGCACCTCTCAGTTTGGATAGCGTGGTAGTTTTAGATCAGATTTCCCTTCTTTTTAAGACTTCTTATATTGCTGTAATATGAATTTGATAAGACATCCCAATGTTTCTGTTTTCTCTATTTCTCTCTCTCTATCTCCCTCCTTCTCCCCCCTCCCCTCTCTCTTTCTCTCCCGCTCCCTCCCTCTCTCTCTTTCTATCTCCCTCCTTCTCCCCCCTCCCCTCTCTCTTTCTCTCCCGCTCTCTCCCTCTCTCTCTATCTGGGGTCACTACAGGGCAGAAGGGCAAGTATTCCTCTTCCCCTTGTCTGCTTGTTCCATCACTTCAGTTTCACTCCACACCTTTTCTCCCTGTCTATCCGGCACCTCATATACAGTTGAAGTCGGAAGTTTACATTCACTTAGGTTGGAGTCATTAAAACTTGTTTTTCAACCACTCCACAAATTTCTTGTTAACAAACGATAGTTTTGGCAAGTCGATTAGGACATCTACTTTGTGCATGACACAAGTCATTTTTCCAACAATTGTTTAAAAAAGTGTGTGCGATCAAGGATCCTACAAACCTGACTCAGTTACACCAGCTCTGTCAGGAGGAATGGGCCAAAATTCACCCAACTTATTGTGGGAAGCTTATGGAAGGCAACCCGATACGTTTGACCCAAGTTAAACAATTTAAAGGCAATGCTACCAAATACTAATTGAGTGTATGTAAACTTCTGACCCACTGGGAATGTGATGAAAGAAATAAAAGCTGAAATAAATCATTCTCTCTACTATTATTCTGACATTTCACATTATTAAAATAAAGTGGTGATCCTAACTGACCTAAGACAGGGAATTTTTACTGGGATTAAATGTCAGGAATTGTGATAAACTGAGTTTAAATGTATTTGGAAAAGGTGAATGTAAACTTCTGACTTCAACTCTCTGTGTGTGTGTGTGTGTGTGTGTGTGTGTGTGTGTGTGTGTGTGTGTGTGTGTGTGTGTGTGTGTGTGTGTGTGTGTGTGTGTGTGTGTGTGTGTGTGACACACATTGACCTGTCATCACTCTAACCAGTCTGTGGCTGAGATGAACCAGAACTCTGTCAGTGAGTTAATGGACAGCAGTGTTCTAGATAAAGCCTGACAGTGAGTTAATAGACAGCAGTGTTCTAGATAAGGCCTGACAGTGAGTTAATGGACAGCAGTGTTCTAGATAAGGCCATACAGTGAGTTAATAGACAGCAGTGTTCTAGATAAGGCCTGACAGTGAGTTAATGGACAGGAGTGTTCTAGATAAGGCCTGACAGTGAGTTAATAGACAGCAGTGTTCTAGATAAGGCCTGACAGTGAGTTAATGGACAGCAGTGGTCTAGATAAGGCCTGACAGTGAGTTAATAGACAGCAGTGTTCTAGATAAGGCCTGTCAGTGAGTTAATGGACAGCAGTGTTCTAGATAAGGCCTGACAGTGAGTTAATGGATAGCAGTGTTCTAGATAAGGCCTGACAGTGAGTTAATAGACAGCAGTGTTCTAGATAAGGCCTGACAGTGAGTTAATAGACAGCAGTGTTCTAGATAAGGCCTGTCAGTGAGTTAATAGACAGCAGTGTTCTAGATAAGGCCTGACAGTGAGTTAATAGACAGCAGTGTTCTAGATAAGGCCTGTCAGTGAGTTAATAGACAGCAGTGTTCTAGATAAGGCCTGACAGTGAGTTAATAGACAGCAGTGTTCTAGATAAGGCCTGACAGTGAGTTAATAGACACTAGTGTTCTAGATAAGGCCTGACAGTGAGTTAATGGACAGCAGTGTTCTAGATAAGGCCATACAGTGAGTTAATAGACAGCAGTGTTCTAGATAAGGCCTGACAGTGAGTTAATGGACAGGAGTGTTCTAGATAAGGCCTGTCAGTGAGTTAATAGACAGCAGTGTTCTAGATAATGCCTGACAGTGAGTTAATGGATAGCAGTGTTCTAGATAAGGCCTGTCAGTGAGTTAATAGACAGCAGTGTTCTAGATAAGGCCTGACAGTGAGTTAATAGACAGCAGTGTTCTAGATAAGGCCTGACAGTGACAGTCATCAGAGTGTACTGGCCTAACAGACATGAAAAGTCATGCTGACAGACTAGTGGCACTACCAAGCTTAAAGATGGATGGGAATTTGTCTCCATAATCATTTTCTCTCTCTCCTTCTGTCATGTCTTGTTTCACTCATTCATCTTTCAGTTCTTTATTTCCATAATGATCAGTCTGGTGTGCTGTATAGGCCATGAATCCTGCTCCGCAGAGTGTGTAAGGTCCTAAAGATGTCTCTCTATTCTCTTCAGCCATGAACACTCTGCAGGTGGAGATGTTTGATGAGTTGGGATACACCTTCATCGCCCCCAGGTGAGAAGCTGCAGCAGCACATCTGAATCTCCTCCACCCTCCTCCATTTTCAACCATTGTTACTCCTGAAGTGTACTCACTAGGAGTATCTGGTTATTCCACAGTTTATGCTGGGATTGAGGAGCATGGCGTAGAATTAGGTAGAAGTTATAAAAGGAGTTTGATGTTGTACAGATGTTGAATTTGAGATGTAATGTATCTAATATACAGTGTCTGCTATTTCTGTAGGGAGTACTGCAAAGGCTTGAAGGACAAGGACAACAGCACCCAGTTCCTCCTGGACTTCAACCAGTTCATAGACAGGAACACACTGGAAGAGCCATGTAAGTTACCATGGCTGTTTAACACTCGCAGGCGCTCATACAACCAATGCATGCGCACACACACACACACACACACACACACACACACACACACACACACACACACAGATGGAATTCCTCTACCTATTATATCCACCCAGGGGGAGGGGTTAGTGGGGGGAGTCAGGAGAGTTTCCCTCCACTTTGATTTTATGGTGTTCCATAGCCCTGTGAAGGTCCCAGAGAGATGTTTGATTAGTCTGGTCTGGCCAGGAATGACATCAACCTTATCTAATGCAGTAGGCATTGGATAAGTGTAGTCTGATATCATCCTGATCGACTGAGCTTCCTAGAACCTGATGTTGTCATGCTACTGTGTGACTCAGAACCTCTATAGTGTCATCATCTAATGGGTATCAGCTACTGGAGATCCTATCAATGTCCTCCGTGTTGTCTAATGGATCACAATGTCCTCTGTGTTGTCTAATGGATCGCAATGTCCTCCGTGTCAGCTAATGGATCGCAATGTCCTCCATGT
This sequence comes from Salmo trutta, assembly GCF_901001165.1. Taxonomy (NCBI): domain Eukaryota; kingdom Metazoa; phylum Chordata; class Actinopteri; order Salmoniformes; family Salmonidae; genus Salmo; species Salmo trutta. Next base: position 806,446 of record NC_042963.1, on the reverse strand, counting down.
TGTCTAATGGATCGCAATGTCCTCTGTGTTGTCTAATGGATCGCAATGTCCTCCGTGTTGTCTAATGGATCGCAATGTCCTCTGTGTTGTCTAATGGATCGCAATGTCCTCTGTGTTGTCTAATGGATCGCAATGTCCTCCGTGTCAGCTAATGGATCGCAATGTCCTCCGTGTTGTCTAATGGATCGCAATGTCCTCTGTGTTGTCTAAGCAAGCTCAAGCCATCTAAACTCCTATGTGTCATCCTTGCAGTTTACCAAGCGGTTTACTGTGGAAGATACTTCAGTAACAATGTCTTCCTGTCTAGGTAATGTGACTCTGGTCAGTAGGCTGCTGTTGGACGCTGGGTTGACTGCTGATCTGGTCAAACTGTGGAAGGAGCAGACATTGTGAGTTACACACACACACTGACCGCCATCAGGGCATCATCTACATGTACACATGAGTCAGTTACATGAGTCATATAGACAGTCAGTCTATTCCCCGTCTTGTTGATGTCTTATTGGAGAAACACCAGGCAGCTAGTACTGCTATATGCTAATGTCTTGGTCTGTTGCTATGAGAATCTTGTCTGTGTTTTACCAATAAAATATGATCAAAGAAAGACACAGGACCAGCTATGCCAAGACTTGGTGTGTTCTAAAGACACCACAGTAATTACCTCAACATGCATTCATCACGCCATACACACACATGCTCACATAAACAGGAACAATTTACTGAACAAAGAACTCAAAGAATTAGGACATAAGGAGAAGCGACTCTCAGGGAATACAACAATTAGTTTCAAATGTTCTGGACACAGTGATGTGTAAGCCTCTTTGTAGGCCTTTCCAAGACACACACTGTTCAGATGGACTAGTGACTTCTCCTGGGAGAGCGAGATGGGCTTCAAAGACAGTGGAATATTTAGCTCATGCCTCTCTGATTAGTCTAGATGGTCCCTGAGCCTCTGTTAAAGATGTGGTAAATGGGGCGATGCTTCCATTGACCAGATTGGCACATTCAACAAATCTGATTTTAACAAAGTGGATATCCGTCAAATCCGTCATAATTTACAGTATGTATTGTAACAAACCCACAATGTGGTTACTTAAGTGTTATTTGGCTGTTTTCGCTGCATAACATTTAGAAGTTGTCCGTTTTCAGGTTTAGAAGAAGTGACTGCTAAATGCTAACTCCTGTTAGTATAGCTAGCATACAGAAATCAATGGTGGTAGTCAGTCAATTATAACTGTAATGCAATTGATTGGTTCAGATGACATGAACATGTTAAGGTTGGCATCCATACAAGCATCATAGTAATTTTACCTCAATATAGTGTGAAATACACATACAGTGCATTCAAAAAGTATTCAGACCATTTACTCAGTATTTTGTTGAAGCACCTTTGGCAGTGATTATAGCCTCGAGTCTTCTTGGGTATGACGCTACAAGCTCGGCACACCTTTATTTGGGGAGTTTCTCCCATTCTTCTCTGCAGATCCTCTCAAGCTCTGTCAGGTTGGATGGGGAGTGTCGCTGCACAGCTATTTTCAGGTCTCTCCAGAGATGTTCGATTGGGTTCAAGTACGGGCTCTGGCTGGGCCACTCAAGGACATTCAGAGACTTGTCCCGAAGCCACTCCTGCATTGTCTTGGCTGTGGGCTTAGGGTCATTGTCCTGTTGCAAGGTGAACCTTCGCCCCAGTCTGAGGTCCTGAGCACTATGGACCAGGCTTTCATCAAGGATCTCTGTACTTTAGTCCATTCATCTTTCCCTTGAGTCTGACTAGTCTCCCATTCCCTTCTGTTGAACAACATCCCCACAGCAAGATGCTGCCACCACCATGCTTCACCTTAGGGATGGTGCCCTTTTTCCTCCAGACCTGACGCTTGTCATTCCAGCCAAAGAGTTCAATCTTGGTTTCATCAGATCAGAGAATCTTGTTTCTCATGGTCTGAGAGTCCTTTAGGTACCTTTTGGCAAACTTGAAGCGGACTGTCATGTGCCTTTTACTGAGGAGTGGCTTCCATCTGGCCACTCTACCATAAAGGCCTGATTGGTGGAGTGCTGCAGAGATGGTTGTCCTTCTGGAAGGTTCTCCAATCTCCACAGAGGAACTCTAGAGCTCTGTCAGAATGCGTTGTCATGGCTGTGTGCTTAGGGTCGTTGTCCTGTTGGAACGGTGAACCTTCACCCCAGTCTGAGTACTTTGGAGCAGGTTTTCATCAAGGATCTCTCTGTACTTTGCTCCATTCTCCCATCCTCACAGAGTAACTCTGGAGCTCTGTCAGAGTGACCGTCATGTTCTTGGCCACTTCCCAGACGAAGGCCCTTCTCCCCCGATTGCTCAGTTTGGCCGGGCGGCCAGCTCTATGAAAAGTCTTGGTGGTTCTAAACTTCTTCCATTTCAGAATGATGGAGGCCACTGTGTTCTTGGGGACCTTCAATGCTGCAGACATGTTTTGGTACCCTTCCCCAGATTTGTGCCTCGACACAATCCTGTCTCGGAGCTCTACGGACAATTCCTACAACCTCATGGCTTGGTTTTTGCACTGACATGCACTGTCAACTGTAGAACCTTATATAGACAGGTGTGTGCATTTCCAAATCATGTCCAATCAATTGAATTTAACACATATGGACTCCAATCAAGTTGTAGAAACATCTCAAGGATGATCAATGGAAGCAGGATGCACCTGAGCTCAATTTTGAGTCTCATAGCAAAGGGTCTGAATACTTATGTAAATGTTATTTTTCATTTTCTTTTATAGATTTGCAAGCATTTTCTAAAAACCTGTTTTCACTTTGTCATTATGGGGTATTGTGTGTAGATTGATGAGGAAAAAAATAAATGCAATCCATTTTAGAATAAGGCTGTAACGTAACAAAATGTGGAAAAAGTGAAGGGGTCTGAATACTTTCCGAATGCACTATATTAACAATAGCCTAAATGTAGGCTAATTTTGCTGGGGGGCAATGAGGAGATTCAGGATCTTTCCCCCACGGACATTTCCCCCACAAGTTTCCATGGCAATTCCATTGTTTTGGTCGAGTTCGATTTACCTCTTTACCTCATCAATTGAACTGTGATTGATTCCTGTGTGTTCTTTCTGTTCCCAGGGGTGGGATTCTGGCCAGGTTTGTAGCCACTGATGGAGGGATCACCAGAGTCTATCCCAGAAGGTATGCTCAGATTTCTCCTTCCATGTTAGTTAGATTAGCCCGATCCCAAACTGTAGGTGCTGTGGCCAACTCCTATTGTAAGAAGCCATGACAAGGGATTAATACTGGTAGGAGTTGGCTAATGCACAAAGCTATTTTAAAGTGTATAATGGTTTGGCTTGGATATGATACTGTTTTACTTCCCTACCTGCTCTGCTGGCTCATTTCATGGAGAGTTGGTTCTCCCAAATCACCTACAGCCCATTAGCCCAGCCTAGAACATGGTTCACAAACACTGGTGACGTTCTCAGTACAGATGGACTCTTTCTTTTCCTCTCTCTCTCTCTTTCTGTCTCTCTCTCTGTCTCTCTCTCTGTCTCTCTCTTTGTCTCTCTCTCTGTCTCTCTCTGTCTCTCTTTCTGTCTCTCTCTCTCTCTTTCTGTCTGTCTCTCTCTCTTTGTCGCTCTCTCTGTCTCTCTGTCTCTTTCTTTCTCTTTCTTTGTCTCTTCTCTCTGTCTGAAGATCTTTATCATTAGAGTGTATATCATCTAGCTGTCAAATGGGAATCAGTCTTGTTGATTGTTAAAGTACAGCAGTTTGTACTAGGTTTGTAGCTAAAATGTTAGGTTTTCTAAAGCATCTTTCTGTGATTTATTTACTAAGGAAAGGTTGTTATTGGTTGTTATTCATTGGTTGTTATTCATGTCTGAATTTAGGCAGGTGATCTTAGTAAAAAGGTTTATCTTATATTTATATATCTAACATGCAATTTAACTTGCACATCACCAGTTAGAAAACAACTTTATATGACTGGCTTGAATTTAGTTATTATTGCATGTGAAGAAAATATGTAAAAATACGTTCATAAAAACCATACGTTTTCTTTATCTCTGGGCCATTTCCATATCATTTTTCCAGTTTGTTGGGTGTGACTGTTATTTTGATCAAAGTGTAGCCTTGTATTTGAGTAAAATCTTTTAGACATCTGTGTCTTAAAAATGTGCGTACGTGTATGCGTGTTCATGTGTTGGTGTGTGTTTCAGTGCTGGAGAGGAGTGGACAGAGAATGCTGAGACATATGACTCAAGTTTCTACAAGAGGACTCTGGATAACAGCATCTATATTTTCACCGCTCCATACTTCAACAGTGGGTTAACACACACTCACCAAACACGCACGCACGCGCGCGCAAACACACACACTCGCACACACAGGGACCCAAGGGTGTCTTCTCCTCAATGTGGTCTGTCAGCAAACCTCTCTCTGGGGACGAACGGCTTGCTCTACTGGCTGAGATCTGAGATGAGAGGCCCTCTAGTCCCCACTCTCTCTGCTTCCTCTCATCTGTCTATCCCTCCCCTTTCTCTCCTCCTCTCTCCACTCACAATTGTTCATGTACTTCTTTCTTTAGCTCTCTCTCTCTCTGCTACTTTTGACTCCACCTCTATGTATGTCCCTGTAGTATTACAGTACTCTATAGACCAGATCTCTGAGTTAAAGAACCCTTGTCTCCCTTCACTATAAGGTTCCGTTTTTCACTCATACTATACTGCAGTATGTACTCATACTATACTGCAGTATGTACTCATACTGCCAAGCCACACATAATTTATGTCCAGTTACATCAGACCAAACAAACAAAGATTATATTCATCAAACATGATTCTTACCAAGCCTCACACAATTACTGTCATTGTCAAACAAGTGTCACTGTATGTGAATGTGTTGACACTCTTTCCTCTGCTCTCCCTCCCTCTCTCTCTCTGCTGCAGAGAGCAGGGAATCAGGTTATGAGTCAGGTATTCTGGTGAGCAAGGCTGTAGACCTCAACATAGATGGAGTCAACCTCAAACCAGCTGGTGAGTGGACAATACTGTCCCCATCCCCTTAGCCGGGTGCTTAGTTGTTGCAGTGGGTACTTCTGAAGGGCTATTCAATAAAAAAGTGTTTCTGAATATGTCTTGTAGTGGTGGGGGTGAAACTGAACGTCTCTGCCTGGATGAACAGCTTCATGAATGCCACCATCAAAGTCAACGTAAGGAAACACTTTTCCCCATAGGGTTAGGGTTTGGGTTAAGAAACTATCACTTATATTGTGTTTGCTCAACAAGTTACCCTTCATACATGATGGTGTGTGTTCTAATGTGTTTGCTCAACAAGTTACCCTTCATACATGGTGGTGTGTGTTCTGATGTGTTTGCTCAACAAGTTACCCTTCATACATGGTGGTGTGTGTTCTGATGTGTTTGCTCAACAAGTTACCCTTCATACATGGTGGTGTGTGTTCTGATGTGTTTGCTCAACAAGTTACCCTTCATACATGGTGGTGTGTGTTCTAATGTGTTTGCAGTGCAAGGATGAAATCTGTGGCTGTCTGAAGAATGATAAGGTACTATGGCCTATCTTACTTATGAAAAATATTTTGAAATGTTGATAATGTTCTATACTGACTGATGTTCTCTCTCTCTCTGCAGCACGTTGACTGTGTCATCCTGGATGATGGCGGCTTCCTGCTGATGTCCAATCAGGATGAGTATATCACTCAGGTGAGTCTCCATCAACCAATCAGCTTGTTCTGTCAGAGACAGGTATGTTTGCTCTACCAGTGCAGGGTCAACATTCTGTCTGGCTATAGGACGGTTTCCCAGACCTAGATTAAGCCTTGTCCTGGACTAAAAACATGTTCAATGGAGAGGATTAGCCTTAATCTGTCTCCAGGAAACTGGCCCTTATGGAATCTGTTTAACTGATCTGGATGTGCTTTTAGCCAACCCCTCTGACTATTATTGTAATGCTCGTCGTTAGAAGGAGAAGTGGACCAAGGCGCAGCGTGGTAAGTGTTCATGATACTTTATTCCAAGAAACACTCAAACAAGAATAACAAAAAGCAACAAAACGAAAGCCAACAGTTCTGTCAGGCATAGACGCTAAACAGAAAATAACCTCCCACAAACACAGGTGGAAAACAGGCTGCCTAAGTATGATACCCAATCAGAGACAACGATAGACAGCTGCCTCTGATTGGGAACCACACTCGGCCCAAAAACAAAGAAACAGAAAACATTCTTCCCCACTAAAGTCACGCCCTGACCTAACATAGAGAATAATAAGGATCTCTATGGTCAGGGCGTGACAATTATGATTGTCACACCCATATTTACATTTTAGTTATTTAGCAGATGCTCTTATCCAGAGCGACTTACAGTAGTGAATGCATACATTACATAAATGTTTTTCCCGTACTGGTCCCCCATGGGAATCGAACCCACAACCCTGGCATTGCAAACACCATGCTCTACCAACTGAGCTACACATGACCTAATAAGATATGATTTTCTTGTATTGTCCTCTGCTTCTCTAACACTCATTAATACCGAATGACATATCATATTTCACATGACAACAAACAAGTATCTAAAGCACAGATCTGAAAGAAAATGGCTCTATGGCATCTACAGTATCCTGAAGTTAGTAGAACATAAATCCAATGCCAAGACACTCCTGTTGGAATGAGTACTAAAAGGTTTATATTGGTTTGGCTGGCCACCAGATCTCTTCTCCTGCTCCTCTCTTCATCTCTGCTTCATCTGACCTGGATAACTCCAACCCATCACTCACTCACATAGGTCATGTATACGCCTTATGACATGATTATGACATGGGTATGACATCGTTCTGAGCCCATTGTGTCCTGTTAGAGTGTGTTTGAAAGCTCCTGTAGGACAGAAGTCTGCTTCTCCAGCAGAGTAAAGGGTTAGTCTCTGGAACAGTATCAGAGAAAGGGAGAGGTTCCGACTCTGTTATGGTAACCTCTATTAAAGAGAGAGTTCACCCCTGTATCAAAGTTGGACAGATGTTTTCATACATTTCATGTGGTCTAAAGTCATGCTGAATCTGCTTTGTGTATCCTACTATACTCCTTAGGAGAATCCTGCGGGCTTCAATCCAAGTGAATGGCATATTTTGGCTCTACTTTGTTAAATTGGATTAGGTAGTTCAATCCTCCCCATTCATTTAGGATCAAGGCTTTCTAATGCATAGAGCAGGCATCCATTTTGCGTCTTTGGTTGTTGAATGCTCCTCTAGTTCTCTGTGGGGTGTCTTGAGTACAACCTTGTCCTCTGTGTGTATAGATAGGTCAGTTCTTTATGAATAAATGTGTAGGTGTGGTTGTTGAACGCAGCTCTCTGTTCCCTGTACACAGATTGGTCAGTTCTTTGGGGAGGTAGACCCAGTGGTGATGATCAGTCTGGTCAACACGTCTCTGTACTCCTTCTACAAGACTTACGACTACCAGTCAGTCTGCGATCCTGAGAGAGACAGCAAGGCTGCTGCAGGGCCACGGTCTGTCTATGTGGTGAGACACACACACACACACAGCACACACACATGCATAAATGCATTATCTTGCTTTGGTTACATACAGTGCATTCAGAAAGTATTCAGACCCCTTCACTTACGCTACAGCCTTATTCAACAATGGATTAAATCGTTTTCTTCCCTCATCAATCTACACACAATACCCAATCATGACAAAGCAAAAACAGGTTTTTAGAAAATGATTGCAAATCTATTAAAAAAAGGGAAATATAACATTTACATAAGTATTCAGACCCTTTACTCAGTACTTTGTTGAAGCACCTTTGGCAGCGAGTACAGCCTTGAGTCTTCTTGGGTATGACGCTATAAGCTTGGCACACCTGTATTTGTGGAGTTTCTCCCATTCTTCTCTGCAGATCCTCTCAAGCCCTGTCAGGTTGGATGGGGAGCGTCGCTGCATAGCTATTTTAAGGTCTCTCCAGAAATGTTCGATCGGGTTGAAGTCCGGGCTCTGGCTGGGCCACTCAAGGGCATTCAGAGACTTGTCCCGAAGCCACTTCTGCATTGTCATGGCTGTGTGCTTAGAGTTGTTGTCCTGTTGGAAGGTGAACCTTCTCCCCAGTCTGAGGTCTTGAGTACTCTGGAGCAGGTTTTCATCAAGGATCTCTCTGTACTTTGCTCCATTCTCCCATCTCCACAGAGGAACTCTGGAGCTCTGTCAGAGTGACCAACATGTTCTTGGTCACTTCCCTGACCAAGGCCCTTCTCCCCCGATTGCTTAGTTTAGCCGGGCGGCCAGCTCTATGAAGAGTCTTGGTGGTTCCAAACTTCTTCCATTTAAGAATGATGGAGGCCACTGTGTTCTTGGGGACCTTCAATGCTGCAGACATGTTTTGGTACCCTTCCCCAGATCTGTGCCTCAACACCATCCTGTCACGGAGCTCTACAGACAATTTCTTCGACCTTGTGGCTTGGTTTTTGCTCTGACATGCACTGTCAACTGTGGGACCTTATATAGACAGGTGTGTCCCTTTCCAAATCATGTCCAATCATTTGAATTTACCACAGGTGGACTCCAATAAAGTTTCATAGCAAAGGGTCTGAATACTTATGTAAATAAGGTATTTCTGTTTCTTATTTGTAAAACCTAAAAACCTGTTTTTGCTTTGTCATTATGGGGTATTGTGTGTAGACTGATGGGGGGAAAAAATATTTAATCAATTTTAGAAAAAGGCTGTAACGTAACAAATTGTGGAAAAAGTGCAGGGGTCTGAATACACTGTATATGTGTATATTCTGTCCTTATGTTGTGAATTGTGCACTCAGTGCTGCTCTCCTCTCCACTCTCCAGCCCACTATAGCAGACATGCTGAGTATAGGTTGGTGGGCCTCCACTGCTGCCTGGTGAGAAAAATGGTCTGGTTACTGTAACAACTGTTTAGATATGGTCTGCTGTTTAGACCAACAGTAATGTGTTTGTTTGTCTCTCTAGGTCGATAATACAGCAGCTCTTCTACGGTCTCATATTCCCCAGCTTCCTAGAGGCAGGTGAGTGTTAGGGTACAGTATATTGGATGTGATTATGCAACAGTCAATTTATAAAGGTACAATATGTTTGTTGTCGCTAAAATGGGCTGTTAATATAGTGTAAATATCCTTGGGCTTTGTTTGCTTGTTTGCTTGTTTGTTGATTTGGGTTTTTGGTTGAGTATGGTGACAGTAGTGGATTCTCTCTTTCTCTGTATCTCTCTCTCTCTATCTCTTTCTCTGTATCTCTCTCTCTATATCTCTTTCTCTGTATCTATCTATCTCTTTCTCTGTATCTCTCTCTACATATCTCTTTCTCTGTATCTCTCTCTATCTCTTTCTCTGTATCTCGCGATCTCTCTCTCTCTGTATCGCTCTCTATCTCTTTCTCTGTATCTCTCTCTCTCTAGCGGACTCAGATGATGACATGTCAGCTAACATGTTTAAGGAGAGCTGTATCACAGAGCAGACTCAGTACTTCTTTGACAACGAAGAGAGATCCTACTCGGGAGTCCTTGACTGTGGAAACTGCTCCAGGTGTGTGTGTGTGTGTGTTTGTGTGTGTGTGTGTGTGTGTGTGTGTGTGACATATAAGGGAGATTCTCCTTCCTGGATAATTGTAGATCCAGAATGGGGTCAGTTTCTTGCCTTCCTCTGTGTTTTCCAGCTCTGTCCAGGCAGCTGCTGTCGGCTGTGCTCTGATCAGACACATTACATTGATCTGTCAGAAGCTGGACACAGGGGGAAACAATGTTTGCTGAGAGCCCTCTCCCAACCTTTTCCCCTGTTTTTGTGCTGCAACTCACATGTGGTGTGAGGGCTGAATGTGGGTAGAACTGCAGTGGGTATATCAGCCCCATGCGACGGACGTTTTTCTCCTCAATATTAATTACTAAAGAAGTAAACTCTAACGAGCACCATAAAGAAAGAGCTATTCCACAGACAAGAGGAGAGGGTTGCTCCACTGCCCTGTAGTATGTGTGTGATTTATTAATTGCCGTTTTTTCATCTGAACCACATATACACCACATGACCAAAAGTATGTGGACACCTGCTCGTCGAACATCTCATTCCAAAATCATAGGTATTATTATGGAGTTGGTCCCCCTTTTGCTGCTATAACAGCCTCCACTCTTCTGGGAAGGCTTTCCACTAGATTTTGGAACATTGTTGCGGGGACTTGCTTCCATTCAGTCACAAGAGCATTAGTGAGGTCAGGCACTGATGTTGGAGTGATTAGTCCTAGCTCGCAGTCGGTGTTGCAATTCATATGTGTAGGCCAGTCAAGTTCTTCCATACCGATCTCTACAAACTATTTCTGTATGGACCTCGCTTTGTGCACGGGGGCATTGTCATGCTGAAACAGGAAGGGCCTTCCCCAAACTGTTGCCACAAAGGGGCTCTGTGCAGGTCCGCAACCCACCTTGGGTCGCGACCCTACTTTAAGAAAAGCTGGCCTAGAATCTCATTGTATGCTGTAGCATAAAGATTTCCCTTCACTAGGACTAAGGGGCCTATACCGAACCATGAAAAACAGACCCAGACCATTATTCCTTAGGCAGGTAGCGTTCTCCTGCAACCGCCAAACCCAGATTCGTCCATCAGATTGTGAAGCGTGATTCATCACTCCAGCGAACGCTTTTCCACTGCTCCAAAGTCCAATGGCGGTGAACTTTACATAACTCCAGCCAACGCTTGGCATTGCGCATGGTGATCTTAGGCTTGTGTGCAGCTGCTCGGCCATGGAAACCCATTTCATGAAGCTCCAGACGAACAGTTATTGTGCTGACGTTGCTTCCAGAGGCAGTTTGGAACTCGGTAGTGAGTGTTGCATCCGAGGACAGACGATTTTTGTGCGCTACACACTTCAGCACTCGGTGATCCCGTTCTGTGAGCTTGTGTGGCCTATCACTTCTTGGCTGAGCCGTTGTTGCGCCTAGACCTTTCCACTGGCAGGGCAGAAATTTGACGAACTGACTTGTTGGAAAGGTGGCATCCTATGGCGGTGCCACGTTAAAAGTCACTGAGCTCTTCAGTAAGGTCATTCTACTGCCAATGTTTGTCTATGGAGATTGCGTGGCGGTGTGCTCGATTTTATACACCTGTCAGCAACGGGTGTGGCTGAAATAGCCAAATCCACTAATTTGATGGGGTATCCACATACTTTTGTATATATAGTGTATATCACCATGGTAGCCCATATGTGTGATGTCACGGGAGGCGGAAGGAATGAGCAGCGTTTACTCTTATCTGAGGCAGATAAAGAGCATGTTGTGTGAAAGCTTTGTTAGTCTGTTGGGAGTGTTTCCATTTGTTTCGGGGTTGAAATCTAGTGGAGCCTCTTCCTTCTGTCTTGGAATAATAGTGAATTCCATTGAAAGAATAATATAACATTCCAATGGAAGGGAAGTGTTCTATCTCCTCTCTCCCCTCTCATCTCCCCCCTCTCATCTCCCCCTCTCATCTCCTCTTTTCCGCTCCTCTCCTCTCCCCCTCTCTCACCTCTCCTCTCCTCTCATCCTTTCATGATGTATAATGCTAAGTAGCTTACAAACACTTTGTGTGTGTTTCAGGATGTATCGAGCTGAGAAGCTGCCCAACACTAACCTGGTGTTTCTGATCACTGATGCCAAGGCCACCTGTCTGTCTTGTGACCCCAGACCGCTAAGACAAGCTGAGCAACCCTGTATCCTTTGACACACACACACACACACACACACACACACACACACACACACACACACACACACACACACACACACACACACACACACACACACACACACACCTCTGCATTAGACAAACGGTAACAGAAGCTCAGCAGCACTGTATCTCTCTACATGGTGCTACCATTATCAACATAATACCAAGCCTATGTATTGAAACCACATGGCTATAGATAAGAAGTACCCTCACATATAACTACATCATCCATCAGCAGGACACATGGTAGTACAGTTGTATTCATTTAGTTAGTATTACTGCTGGAGTGAAAAACTCTAGTCATGTCTAGTCATATGGAGCTATGTATCTGAATGGAACATCTGGAGCCCACGTTGGGATCACTTTGAATCACTGTGTGTGTGTGTGTGTGTGTATACGAGACATATGTGTCTGGGGATTTAGCTTCCTGCTGGTGTAACAGTAAAAGTGTCATTGTCAGAGGTCAGAGAGGGGTCAAACCAGAGGCCTGTAGTTTATTACGACTCAATATGCTGATAATGAGGACTAAACACACTCACACATACAGCGAGATAAGATATAAAATGTACACACTCCCTGTATTGCACACTATTTATCAGCAACAGAGTCTGTCCAATCACAGTGTCATGTTCAATCATGGTGAATGGAGTTGTGAAAGGGTAATACTCTGCCACAGACAGGGTGATATGTCTGAGTTTGTAAGGGAGAGTGTTAAAGGGTAATACTCTGCCACAGGCAGGGTGATATGTCTGAGTTTGTAAGGGAGAGCGTTAAAGGGTAATACTCTGCCACAGACAGGGTGGTATGTCTGAGTTTGTAAGGGAGAGCGTTAAAGGGTAATACTCTGCCACAGACAGGGTGATATGTCTGAGTTTGTAAGGGAGAGCGTTAAAAGGTAATACTCTGCCACAGGCAGGGTGATATGTCTGAGTTTATAAGGGAGAGCGTTAAAGGGTAATACTCTGCCACAGACAGGGTGATATGTCTGAGTTTGTAAGGGAGAGCGTTAAAGGGTAATACTCTGCCACAGACAGGGTGATATGTCTGAGTTTGTAAGGGAGAGCGTTAAAGGGTAATACTCTGCCACAGGCAGGGTGATATGTCTGAGTTTGTAAGGGAGAGAGTTAAAGGGTAATACTCTGCCACAGACAGGGTGATATGTCTGAGTTTGTAAGGGAGAGCGTTAAAGGGTAATACTCTGCCACAGACAGGGTGATATGTCTGAGTTTCTAAGGGAGAGCGTTAAAGGGTAATACTCTGCCACAGACAGGGTGATATGTCTGAGTTTCTAAGGGAGAGCGTTAAAGGGTAATACTCTGCCACAGACAGGGTGATATGTCTGAGTTTGTAAGGGAGAGCGTTAAAGGGTAATACTCTGCCACAGACAGGGTGATATGTCTGAGTTTCTAAGGGAGAGTGTTAAAGGGTAACATGGGAGTATTGTACTAATAGGAGGTGTGAGTGTGTTAGTATTTCCTTAGTGTGTGTGTGTGTGTGTGTGTGCAGCCCAAGGTCCAGACCCATGTGAGCTGGCTCAGAACCCCAGATACAGGAAAGGACCTGATGTGTGTTTCGACAACAACATAGACGTAAGTTCTCTTTCTCTATCTCTTGGTTTGAATGTTCTTCATTGCCTGATTGCATGAATATGTTTATCTGTTTTACATTTTGCTCTCAGTGATCTTTTTTGTTCCATCAAATGAACTGGTTGCTTGCATGACAGGTCTTCTCATGTTCATTCTCTCATCTTTCTGACATATTTCATTAAGTTATATCATCCTGCATTATTGCACCCTTTATACTGACTTTCATTAACTGGCACTACAGTAACTGTCATTTAGTGTTTTTGCATGAAATCTTCATTCTCATCTTTACATTTTTTCTTTCTCCTTGTATCTTTTTCTATTTCCAATTTCCTTCCTTCATTTTGCATCTCCATTGGCTGCTTCTCTTGTTTGACATGGTAGGACGAGCCCCTGTGTCCAATCAGCGGTGTCTCTGGTCTGAGTCCTGTCCCCCTCCTCCTGTTGCTGCAGGTTTTGATGCTGGGCCCTGGGTCAGTGTCATTCAATACAAACTGAACTGAGACATGTCACTCCAGCACTGTTGATAGTCAGGCCTTACACACATCAACTACTAACTGACCTGAAACCTGCCAATAATCAGACTTTACACATAGCCACTACTAGCTATGTGGTATCAATTACTACCTGGCTTCTAGTACTTCCATCAAATGCATAATCCCACTTGGATAATCCCAGAGCAAAAGAAAGGCATCTACCACTTGATCATGTAATTCTACACCAGGGGAATAGTGTACTGTTAAGTCAAGTGGATGTGGATGGAATGTGATTGATGGTGAGAAGGCTGTAACTGGGAGTGTGACATCATCTCCTACTCTGAAAAATACTGACATCACTCATGTAAATATTTAACATACCCCACAGTATTTCCCTTGCCTATTCTGACACACAGTCTTCGTACTGCCCATAATAGACCTGTCACACACACACACAGGCCGGTAGCGATGTTTAGGCTGGCCTGGGAATGGAGGGTACAGGTATTATATAGTGGATATAGATCCTCTTTGGAGAGTGAATGTAGGACAAAGCCCTCTTCCCCAACTGAACGATGGAAGTTCCTCTGCAGTCTATATTCCCTCTAGAGTAAATTGAGGAAGCAACAGATGGGTTTCCTACCTTTGACGATGTGCTGTACTGTACGACACACACACACAAACACACAAGCATACACACACACCAAGGCCAAGAGCATGCACAGATATTTACTTTACTTTACTGACTTTATTGTTGCAGTGTCATGTACACGTTTAAAGTGCCGTTTAAGTAACAAAATAAATTGACAATCAACTTTCATAACAGTTGCATACCAATAAAAAGATACTAGCCTGCTGGCCTTACTGGGTCGATAGGAACATTAGCCTGCTGGCCTTACTGGGTCGATAGGAACATTAGCCCAAGCTTTTTAGGAGGGATATCACACCTGGCACAAATGATTGTTTAGTTCGGTTTTTCTTGCTCAGGGGTGCCCTATACCTGCACCCAGAGGGGAGTAGTTCAAAGTCCAGGTACAGGGGGTGACTTGGGTCTAAAATGATTTTGTGAGCCTTGTGGAGGGCCCTGACCTTAAAGATCTTATCCAGGCCTGTCTGTTTGACTCCAAGTACCTTGCATGCTATGGTGATAATCCTTCTCAGCATATTTCTCTGACTGACAGTGGCATTGCCAAACCAACAAGCAATACAAAAAGTTAAAATCCTCTCAATGAAAGATTTGTAAAACAGAGTCAGTATAGTACAGTCTACATTAAAAGATGCCAGCTTTTTGAGAAAGTACAGTATCTGTTGGCTCTTTCTGTAGATCAGGTCTGTACATTTACTCCACTGAAGCTTATTGTCCAAGAGGACACCCAGATGTTTGTATTCCTCTACAATTTCTATGTTCTGACCTCTGATAGATGTTGCTGAGGTAGGTGTTGTACACTTCCTGAAGTCTACGCACATCTCTTTGGTTTTGTTGGTATTGAGGACTAAGTGTGATTCCTCACACCACTCTACAAAGTCATTTAGGACCGGGCCATGGTGTTCCTCGTCATCATGCAACAGGCTGATCAAGGCAGTGTCATCAGCGAACTTAACAAGGTGTCTGTCAGGATGGGAACTAGTACAACTATTAGTGTACAAGATGTACAGGAGTGGGGACAAAACACATCCCTGAGGAGAGCCTGTGTTGGTGTTGCGTATGTCCGACACGTGGGGACCTATTTTGACAGATATCCTGAACACTGGCATCAAACAGGAGGAGGACACACACACACACACACCGATATTTCAATGATGTTGCACTCTCCTGAACGCAGCCTTGTAATATGTGTTTAATCTGTTATTTGCCACATAATCTGGTTTGAATTATCTCATTGGCTGCCTGTCTGATTAACGTTTGTTGTGTCCAACAGGAGGATGATTCTGACTGTGGGGGTGGGACCTCTCTAAGCCCCTCCCTCTGGCCCATGTTGGGGCTCCAACTACTGCTGCTGTGGCTCCTCACTGGCTCCCGACACTCATGACCCCTACACAAACACACAAATGCACACACACACACATACACACTCACATCTCACTTAGACAGTGTTTTACATTGGACTGTTTTCTGACACCCCATCCTCTGAACGTAATCACTGATGTGTTAACTCACTGCCAGTATGGAAGAGGAGTCACTCTCCTGTTCTCCAATCGTTTTCCAATGCCAAAGGGTGCTCTCTCCCATCGGTCACTTCTCTTCTCCACCATGTTTCAATTGCCTGAGATATTCTATTCTATTCTATTCTATGGTGCAACATTAAGAGCTAACCAAACCCTTTAATTCTGTAGTATCTATGTATTGGTTTGAGTCTGAGGGAGGTTGAGTGGCTGTCCTTCATGCCAACATATTATTTTTCACTGACAGCAGATTATTTGTGTAGGCCTAGTTGTTTGTATTATTGTTGCTTATGATATTTATTATATGTAGAAAAAGATCATTATGAAGACAACGAACACTGTAACTGAAATGGACAGCAAAGTTCTCAATAATCCAACTGTTCCAGGTCAACCAGCAGTGAGTAAATAGATGCAGTAGACTAGAGTAGGGTTCACTCAACAGAGAGCTGACTACTATGACACCAAATAAAGCTCCTTAGAGTAATGGGGATAGTTGGCCCATGAAAGAGACTCTGATAACATGTAGGGTCAAATCATACTTTAATATCGTTATGGCCATGGTGCCAATCTATGACCTGAGCCAAATACTTTTGGTGTGCTTAATTTAGCTTCACTTGCTGAGTGAGCATGGTTGTACTTTTGGGACTACTCCATTGGTTCCATTGCACCGGGAAAGCGAAATCTAGTGCAACTCAAGTGATACACTATCTATTTGACCCAGGTCTTTAGAGATACATATACAGTATAGCTTCATTTGATGCATCAGATTCCTAGTGCCTATGTAGCGTCAACATCCCATTCATATATCCAGAGTTAATCTTTGATGGGGAGTCATTGGAATGATGTCTCAATGTGTCCCAGTTGCACGCCGTACAGTATGCTTTGTGTAGTAGTAGAGCAGGAGCAGTAGCTCAGAGATATGTTTCTTATGTTACATAACTAGCTGGTATCTATCTAGCCTGGGGGTCAGTCTCATTCACCTTCAGTCTGCCAGACAGACTTGAACCCACCTCTGTAGAACAATGTGCTCCTGAAGTTAGTTTCCTCTGGATCCCCAGACTCAGGATTTCAGCAAAGTGAAAGACAAAAGACTACAGGAGTTTGTTTCACATGCCCTGGTGAGCAGACAACTGGAGAATGATATCAGCATATACAGTATAAAGACTGTTTCTTTTCCGTCTTCTACTGCTTGTTTCTTCTTTGTGTTGCTCTCTAAGTGCTGTCAACCAGACGCTGAAAGCTCGGTGTCAGAATGCTGCAATGTGACGGAATAAGTCTGTTCGATGTTGGACGCTCCTGAAACCATGGATAAGTCACTGTTTGGCCATGATGGAGAGGACCAAGGTACAGGCACTGTTACCACAGACCTAAACCACAGACAGTTTCAAGTCTTACCCCACTCTTATCCCAACCTTACCAAAGTTAAGTTCACTGTAAGCTACACATTACAAAAAAGCAGCACTATAACCCTAACCCAAAATGATGAACAAACAGCTCATGTTATGTCGTTTTTACATCAGGGCCTATCGCTGCCTGCGTTGTCCTTTCTGCCATGGCCATCGTGTGACTAACTGGTTTGGCGTTCAGGATCATGCCTGTTTATCGGAGTCGCGTGTTGACGTGTGTGTAACACCAAGGACATTATGTAGCCCTGGTACAGGCATGTCCCTGGGGTAATCCTTGATTGTGCTTTAATACATGACTTACTCTTTTGTGGAACTTGACTAGCCTGATTCAATTTTGTATACATTTGTACAATAATGATATTTACTGTAAAAAAAAAAGAAACTGAAAAAAGGAGATATAATGTTTATATAACTTGGTGGTGATTCTTGTGCAAATATGATGTATTCACAATAAACATATAGTATTGTTATGGTCTATTGATTAGCTGTTCGCCCAACAGGAGAGTATTTTATGGACATCCAGCTTGGCACAGCAGATGGACATAAAAGAACCGCTTACTGTTTGATGTCCCCTGTTCCCACAAGTAATACTTCAATAATGATTTAATAATAGTTCATGCTGGAGAGATCAAACAGCGGGTCACAGATCAGGACAAACATGGTATTATCTTTCAGCTGCGCAGAGCAAGGTCAGGATACTGCTACAGATGAGGTGAGGGGAGAGGACATCTCTCCCTATCGCTCTGCGAGAACAACAGAGAGTGGCTCCCAGCCTTTCCACTGTGTTAGGAGCCTCGATACAGAGTCAACTGTACCGTCGCTGACAGGTTAGTAAATAACTAATCATGCAGTTACATGGATGTACTGTACAGCACTGGCTTGTAATGTCTGCTTAATGATGAATGTCACTGTATGCAATTCTAATCATTTATCAGTGTTTGGTTTAATATCATAAGGTACTGACAGACATGCAATGACCATGGCTGTCTAATAGACATACAACAAAAATATGATAAGATGTTCTTGTGTTCTCTAGCACACTGATAACAATACGTTTTTCAAAATGCAATAATGCTCCTCAGATTCTCTGATAGACTAATAGGGTATTATGCAACTATGACCAACCATTAGTTACAGTGAGTCTGCCTGTGGCAAAGATTTTCAGTGCTTTCTTCAAGGCTTGGGATTCATTATGCCAACTTTTAATTGATATTTATTTTCTCATAATGATAATTTGACTATCACTACTGGACTCCCTAACTGATCATAGTACAGGGGTTCTCACTGAGAATGACCTGGTACCAATGGAACATTCTTCAACCACAGAGTGGTTGAAGACCTGCAAACTGTGATAACACCCTTTACATCATGGGATATTTGTGGATGCAAATGTTGTATCTAAGATGCTTTTGGAGAAATATAGTGCATATGCCTTCTTCTTTCTTCAATCAGAATGATTGTTCTAATACCTCAGTGTAATGTGATGGCAGTGCTGCTTTCTTTGCCCCACGAACACACACATACCCACACAGCATTACCGTGGACAGGTGTCCATGCAGATGAAAGACAGAGAGATGTGTAGTGACATAGCATGTCCCCTGTACCAGACTGTGTCCCTGGATGGGCCCACAAGTCCCCTCTCTCTGTGATGTCTTGACGGGGAGAAACCGACTTGACCTATTTTCTGCTCTGGTCAAGCATCACGGCTGTGACAGGCCAGAGTGTCTTTAGGTTTATGTTGTTGTTGTTGTTTATCCGATGTTATATTTGGATAAATTCAACTACTGTTCATTTTTTGAGCTTTGTGTTTGTTATACTGGGAAAGGAAAGCTCAAAAGGATCACGTTGGGCTGTACTGGCCGGTCTTGGTGTGTGTGTGAAGGGATGGTTAGCCTGGGGGGTCTGTGTGTAATGTGACTCCTTGTCTGTACTGATGGGGCTCATAGCAGCCATGGTGAAGGCTATCTCCTTACATGCCAGTGCTCAGAGTTAACGGAGACTGAGGAAGAGAGAGAGAGTGAGCGAAGGAGAGAGAGGAGGGGGGATAAAGGAATTACCTCAACTTCAGAAACGGTCACAGGAAAAAAAGCCTTATTTTTGACTGAAATAACATTACCTTACACATAAAGAGTCAGCACACTGCTATGTGTTTCTGAGTTGTGCTATATTGAACGTGGGAACTATGATGTTCAGCTGAGAGAAAGACAAGCACTGTCTCTGATCAGAGCACTGTGCGTTGATATAGACATTTGATCCTCATTAGTAAACTGGCCACAACCACCCCGAGGCCATAAGAAAGACCATGAACCTAACCTTAACCATACGGCCATTAGACCTAGCCTGAATAAACATCTCTAATCAAGTGGCCCTAATTTAGTTGACCTCTGACCTTCATTTTAATTGGTTGTAGATTAGTTGTTCCAGTCAGAGCAGAGGGGAAGGTTTGTTCCCATAAGCAGGGTCATCATTTTTCAAAAGCTATTTTCTTGTTGTCTGTTTGTTTTAGTCAATTACAAATCTACATTTAAGTAAAACATGTCTAAATATGACTTTTCAAAATTGCCTGCTCATGAGCGTTCTCACTTACTGAGAAAACATAATATTGTAGTGCTTCCCTCATGCCCCTTTTCATGACAGCACTAGCAGCCACGTAAGTGAAAGCTAGCTAACTACCATCCAGAACATTAAGCTAGCCAAGACCAACACCACAAACAAACTGACTATACAGCCACATGTAGAGTGGAGTAACAAACGGACTATACAGCCACATGTAGTGAGTGGAGTAACAAACGGACTATACAGCCACATGTAGTGAGTGGAGTAACAAACGGACTATACAGTCACATGTAGTGAGTGGAGTAACAAACAGACTATATAGCCACATGTAGTGAGTGGAGTAACAAACGGACTATACAGCCACATGTAGTGAGTGGAGTAACAAATGGACTATACAGCCACATGTAGTGAGTGGAGTAACAAACGGACTATACAGCCACATGTAGTGAGTGGAGTAACAAACGGACTATACAGCCACATGTAGTGAGTGGAGTAACAAACGGACTATACAGCCACATGTAGTGAGTGGAGTAACAAACGGACTGTACAGCCACATGTAGTGAGTGGAGTAACAAACGGACTATACAGCCACATGTAGTGAGTGGCGTAACAAACGGACTATACAGCCACATGTAGTGAGTGGAGTAACAAACGGACTATACAGCCACATGTAGTGAGTGGAGTAACAAACGGACTATACAGCCACATGTAGTGAGTGGAGTAACAAACGGACTATACAGCCACATGTAGTGAGTGGAGTAACAAACGGACTATACAGCCACATGTAGTGAGTGGAGTAACAAACGGACTATACAGCCACATGTAGTGAGTGGAGTAACAAACGGACTATACAGCCACATGTATTGAGTGGAGTAACAAACGGACTATACAGCCACATGTAGTGAGTGGAGTAACAAACGGACTGTACAGCCACATGTAGTGAGTGGAGTAACAAACGGACTGTACAGCCACATGTAGTGAGTGGCGTAACAAACGGACTATACAGCCACATGTAGTGAGTGGAGTAACAAACGGACTATACAGCCACATGTAGTGAGTGGAGTAACAAACGGACTATACAGCCACATGTAGTGAGTGGAGTAACAAACGGACTATACAGCCACATGTAGTGAGTGGAGTAACAAACGGACTATACAGCCACATGTAGTGAGTGGAGTAACAAACGGACTATACAGCCACATGTAGTGAGTGGAGTAACAAACGGACTATACAGCCACATGTAGTGAGTGGAGTAACAAACGGACTATACAGCCACATGTATTGAGTGGAGTAACAAACGGACTATACAGCCACATGTAGTGAGTGGACTAACAAACGGACTATACAGCCACATGTAGTGAGTGGAGTAACAAACGGACTATACAGCCACATGTAGTGAGTGGAGTAACAAACGGACTATACAGCCACATGTAGTGAGTGGACTAACAAACGGACTATACAGCCACATGTAGTGAGTGGAGTAACAAACGGACTGTACAGCCACATGTAGTGAGTGGAGTAACAAACGGACTATACAGCCACATGTATTGAGTGGAGTAACAAACGGACTATACAGCCACATGTAGTGAGTGGAATAACAAACGGACTATACAGCCACATGTAGTGAGTGGACTAACAAACGGACTATACAGCCACATGTAGTGAGTGGACTAACAAACGGACTATACAGCCACATGTAGTGAGTGGAGTAACAAACGGACTAAACAGCCACATGTATTGAGTGGAGTAACAAACGGACTATACAGCCACATGTAGTGAGTGGAATAACAAACGGACTATACAGCCACATGTAGTGAGTGGAATAACAAACGGACTATACAGCCACATGTAGTGAGTGGAGTAACAAACGGACTATACAGCCACATGTAGTGAGTGGACTAACAAACGGACTATACAGCCACATGTAGTGAGTGGAGTAACAAACGGACTATACAGCCACATGTAGTGAGTGGAATAACAAACGGACTATACAGCCACATGTAGTGAGTGGAGTAACAAACGGACTGTATAGCCACATGTAGTGAGTGGACTATACTATACTAAACAAGTTGAATATCTTACCTGTGATGAAATGTTTCCACACACTGAGCTACATGTATCGTACGTGGACACCGGGACCCCAAACTTTGAACCAGAAAGAGTTCTTTAAAGGGTTCTCCAATGGAGACAGCTGAGGAACCCTTTTAGGTTCTAGATAGTACAACCCACCATTTTGGAAGTCAATTTGGAATCAGTCAACAATAAATCCTAACATGCCCCAGTATTCCTTTGATTCTCCTGTGGGTGCTGGAATTAAAGTCAACATTCCCAACCTAACCTACAGGATCAGCGGGATGCAGGGTCCCCAGGTGTGTGTTTGTGTTTGGTTTTACTATCCTTGTGGGGACCAGAAGTCATCACAAGGATAGTAAAACAAGGAAAATTCAGACAAGTGGGGACATTTCACAGGTCCCCACAAGGAAAAATGATATTTTAGGCATACAGTAAGGGTTAGGTTGACAATTACGGTTAGAGTTAGAAGTAGGGTTAGCTGTTAGTGTTAGGGAAAATAGGATTTTGAATGGGAATCAATTGCTTGGTCCCCACAAGGATAGTAAAACAAATGTGTGTGTCTGTGTGTGGTGGATTCAAATAAAGTATTTAAAATGTGTTTGCACGTGCGTGTGTTTCTGTTGTCAGTGGAAAAACAGGGAACCCTCTCCAGGTGAATATTGTCAGCGGAACATGTTCCATTTAGACACTGTAATAAGTCATCTGTTGGTGGTTTAAGGTATATGGCAGTCATCAGAGTGTAGCGCTCTGGCTACCGCCCTGTAAAGTCCCCTTAGACGCCCCCCTCCCACCAAACACACACACACACACACACACACACACACAGGAGACTGAACAGAGATTCATTTTGTAGATGGGGTGCCAGCATGTGTAGTAGATCATTCCCAGCTGCTGGGTCCCCGCTTCTTCAGAGGGTAATCAATCTCACACAGACACACACACAGGGGCATTGCAGAGGGTTCACTACCAAAAGCAGGTGTGTGTGCGTGACCCCACCTGAACCCTGTTTGGCATAGCGTGCATCATGTTAACTATCAACATGCTAATTACAAATATCAGTTCTGACACAAATACACACGCACGTGGTAAAAAAACTGCTTCTCTCTCCACCCTATCCACAGGGTGAATTAACAATGTCCACCAGACAACACAAGTTGGTTGTCCCAGATGTATGGCTGGTGATGGTACATACTCATTACAACATGCCACGGTGAAATGAACATGAGGCGGTGTTATAGTGATAAGTCATCCCAGTCATTAATCACCAAAGTCCCGTTTTGAGGAAACCGCAGGTATAACACCTTTATCAGCTGGCACGACAGTAGTGGAACAACTCTATTTCTTTCCTCTTAACGTGGAATGGTCTTGTATGTAAAACGTGGTCTATTCTCTCTGTGTGTGACATATGTATAGAATGGTAAAGGATGTGTGAGTTAAACCGTTATGGTTAGTGGGATATACAAAAGGACAGGGTATTCTACTCGGGGATTGATTCACATCAACACCCAGAAACACTCGCAACAAAGGACAAACACTGAATAACTGATAAGGTTTGTCTTTGGGTGTGTGTGTGTCTGTGTGCAGATGCATCATGCCCATAGGGGGCACAAGGGTACATGCCCCCTCAGATTTGTCCTGTATTTACATTTTTCAGATATTAAATTAATTACTTCCTTTTTAAGCCCACGTTTTATCATAATTATTTATGAAAGATCTGTCAGCGTTATTTTGCAGAGGTGGGACACTGACTGGATCAGGCAAAGAGTACCTCACCCTATTCTCCCTAGTAAGTGGTTCCTTCCAAGGTGCACCACGAGATATGCTAGTCAGGATGCTAGACACTAGTGCATGCAGACAGTATTGTCAGTGGAGGAGGAGCGTGAGTGTAGAGTGACTTGACTTGATTTTAGCTGCCGATGAAGGGAATAAATACCACAAAAAGTTTTGTTTCTCTGCAATACTAGCCACCTAACAATTTTATGAAGTTGGCTATAGCTTGCCAGCTGGAAAGGTTCCCATTCTCCCACCTCATAACTAGCTACCAAGCCATTTCAGCCATTCAGTCAAGTTAGAGTAGCTTGTCTAACTACCTTAGCTGGCATGCCTACTTTAGAAAAGCAAGCCATTACTAAATGTACTGAATTAGACTCACAGTTCTTTCAATCTTTTACCCAGATTTTAGCAGAGATGCATATTTAGTACCTTTAAAACAATAACCACCAGTCAGGAGGATACAGACTGATCAAGAGGTATGCTTAGATATGCAGAAAAATACTTGCTTTAAATGTAATCTGACTCTCTATGATAATATCATAATATTTGTGTATTAATTATGATGCCATGATATGTGCCTGTATTGATGATGTGGGTTATGATCCCATGTCCTGTGTTGTAATTTTGATTTAATATTAAGCTCTGACAAAGGCCGTGAGGCCGATACGTAAAGCTTATTAAAGATGAGTGATACTATCAAGGGCAGTGTGCGGTTTCCTTTTTCCTTCATCGATTTAATATCTTAGGCATGTTAGCCTAGTGGTTAGAACGTTGGACTTGAAACCGAAAGTTTGCAAGATCGAATCCCCAAGCTGACAAGGTAAAAATCTGTTGTTCTGCCCCTGAACAGGGCAGTTAACTTACTGTTCCTAGACTGTCATTGAAAATAAGAATTTGTTAGTTAAATAAAGGTCAAATAAATAAAATGTTAATGCAGTATATTCAGATGTTTGATTTACAACAGTCAGAATGACATCCTCACTAAAATCACTATTTAACAGGTTTTTATTTAGCTAGGCAAGTCAGTTAAGAACAAATTCTTATTTTCAATGACAGTCTAGGAACAGTGGGTTAACTGCCTGTTCAGGGGCAGAACAACAGATTTGTACCTTGTCAGCTCAGGGATTTGAACTTGCAACCTTTTGGTTACTAGTCCAACACTCTAACCACTAGGCTACCCTGAGAGGTATGCTTTGATAACCTATGCAAGGGGGTTCCCAAACTTTTTCTGAACACAACACCAAATTGACACTAGAAAATGCATGGGATCCCACTTTGAAAAAAGGATATTCACTAGTTAACTCTGTGTGTTCATATTCTCTCAGTTTTAGGTCTCGCAGGCTTGTCCAACACATAATAATGACACAGAAATTCATTATAATACTGTAAAAGGCCCTTAGTTGAAACTAAAAGGTTGTATTCTATACTCATTTGAGAGAAACAAGTTTTTACTTTGTTTGATAAGATTATAGTTTTTCTCAGGGGACCCCATTTCAATTCCGAGTTTGGGAACCACTGACCTTTGCAGAAAAATATATTTTTGACAGAATTTGTCATAATGATAAAGCTGTTCCATCCTCAAGTACTTCGTGCCCCCTCTAAAATAATGGGTTCATGACGCCCCTGTCTGTGTGTGTGTCTGTGCATGCACGTATGTATGTGTGTGTGTGTATCTGGTGGATTGAGAAGGAGCTGCTGTATATCATTAGGGAGTGTGTGTGTGTCTGGCAACAGTTAAAAGTCTAAGGGCCTTGGTTTACAGACTGGAAGGAGGTTTGACAATGTATATAATGATTGCAACATCAAAATGTAGTAGTTTAATTTATAGTTAGCTACAGAACAACATACCATGTTTATGTAGCAAAAGAATGTCTGTGTGTGTGTGTGTGTGTGTGTGTGTGTGTGTGTGTGTGTGTGTGGACTGTGCCTGTCAGCACGTTTTAATTAGCAGTGGTGGTCTGACAGGATGTGTGTGTTTGTTTACAGCAGGATCGTCTGACACTGTGTCTGTGTTTACGCCCTCTAAACAAACACACACACACACACACACACAGCAGGACACAGGAATATGTTTATAAAAGGATGTTTTTATTTCCTTTACCCCCAATTAGAGGTACATATCTGAGACCCCACTCCCCAAACTCCTCATCCTTCAGAATCACCCAGTCTAGGCTAGTGGCAAGGCCTCCACATTTTTGTATTTGTTTTCTTCACGTCTCTAATGCCGCCTTTTTATGAAATAAATTGCTGCAAAATTGGTTACATTTATAGATTTTGTGACGCACCCCTAAACCAACAGTTCCCAATCTAGGGGTGACGACCCCATGTGGGGTTGGCTGATAGGAAAATAGGGTTACAGGAGAATTTCCAAAACCCTGAAAAAAAATGATATATACAAATACAAAAATATTATAATATTGTCTTTGTATCTCAAAATCATTGTAATGTGCTTAACCTTAAAAATATAAAGAAAAATTATTAAAATCTCAAAGATAAAATTCAACCAGAGAGTGCCCTTAGATCATGGGAAAAGGCTGCACTTGACCTTTGCACTTGAATCATTCCCACCGTGAATGGTTGGTCCCGCTACGCTATGAAACCACACACTGTTGCAGAGACGCTGATATTACCGT
The DNA here is from genome assembly GCF_901001165.1 of Salmo trutta. Taxonomy (NCBI): domain Eukaryota; kingdom Metazoa; phylum Chordata; class Actinopteri; order Salmoniformes; family Salmonidae; genus Salmo; species Salmo trutta. The sequence continues at coordinate 780,089 of NC_042963.1, read as the reverse complement.
CCGCAATTGATATGGTGAAAACAATGTGTGGGGAGGCGGAGGCACAGAAACTTACAACAATACCTTTGTCAGATATCACTGTTTAAATACAAAAACACTGACTGAACGACTCAAACTCCACAGCTTATGCTCTCCAAATGGACTTTAGCTGTGAAGGCCGAGATGCCCATGCATTGACTTATGTTCGCTATACATGTCAGGGGATGCTATTCACGAGGACATCTTGTTCTGTCTCACGATTCCTGAGCATAAAACGGCATATGGGATGTTCAGTGTGCTGCCTGGCTATATTGACGAAAAACAGATTCCACATGGGATTCCACATGGGCTTTTGCACAGATGGGGCTCCATCTATCACGGGACGGCGGGCAGGTCAAAGGGAATACGCTTCCTTCTCCTTCTGAGCATTAATGCTGTGTTCAAAACAACTGGGAACTTGGAACTGGAAACTCGGGAATCTCTGACTTTAGATTTCAGTGCGTTCAAGATAACTGGGAACTCATAAAGAAACAACCTCCTACTGGGATTTTTTTTTTGAACAGTCATCCAACTCGGAATTCCAGCTCGGGAATTTGGGCCTCTTTCTAGAGCTCTGACTTTCCAACCTGAAGTTCACTGACGTCATGATTTGACCTCGTATTTTTACGAGTTTCCAGTTGTCTTGAAATCACCATAAAATTCATGGTAGGCTACCCTTCACCAGCTCATAACTGGTGAAGGGTAGCCCAGGGGTCCTGGGCCAAAAAAGTTTGGTAACCCTTGCCCTAAACTCAAACAGTGCAGAATAATGCCAGGCTGGAGGGGGATGGGCCACATAAACTAATGTAATCCTATATCGCAAGCTCTAATAGACAACTTCCAAGTCAAGTGTGCTCTCATTCAGTGCTGTATGGTCCCGCTTGACAAAAATACATACAGTTACACATGTATTTTGACATTGTGGTTATTGTAATCGGCTCTAAGGAAACAAGTGGGCTCAGACATCGAAATTACATTTTTGGGGTTCAAGGTTCCTTGAAGGATTTTGTATCTTTACCCCTTACTCTTGCAATTTAGTCAGCGGGTCTACCACAGATTATCTTTGGGGTCAGCCTGGATTTGGCCTCAAATCCAATATGGCTGTCATAATACCATTTGTGGAGGTTAAATCACGTGTAAATATACATTTTGTAAATGAGGCATATATATTTTTAAATTGTATACAACACTCATGCCCATAAAGACGACTGTTGTGGTGTAAAAAAAATGATTCTGCTTCAAATATGGCCAACTGAATTTACTCGTTCGCCTACAAAGATACTGCCCTGTTTTAATTTGTGTTGTGTTATTCTGTCTTTAAAAGGGTTTCCATAATGCTCTTGGTATAACTAGGACTATGAGTGTGTTTGAATAGCTGAAGCCAACTAGCTTTTCAATGTGTGTTCAGGTTTTTCACGACACAAGCACATAGCCACTGGGCACAGACGTCAGTTCAACGTCTAGTTTTGATTTACATTTGGTTGAGTTGTCAAATAACGTGAATTCAATGTGAAATCAACAACAAAAAATGTAATATCATATTTAGGTTCAAATCTGGGTGAGAAATAGGGCTTCCCGAGTGGTACAGTGGTCTAAGGCACTGAATCGCAGTGCTAGAGGTGTCACTACAGACCCAGGATTGATCCCAGGCTGTATCGCAGCTGGCTGTTACCAGGAGATCCATGAGGTGGCGCACAATTGGCCCAGTGTCGTCTGGGTTAGGGGAGGGTTTGACCGGCCGAGATGTCTGCTCTAGCTACTCCTGTGGCAGTCCGTGCTCATGCATGCCTACTTCGGTCGCCAGTTGTACGGTGTTTCCTCCGACACAACGGTGCGGCTGGCTTCTGAGTTAAGTGAGCAGTGCGGTGTGGCAGGGCCATGTTTCGGGGGACTCTCCCGTGTCCGTACGAGAGTTGCAGCGATGGGACAAGACTGTAACTACCAATTGGGGAGAAAAAGTGAAAAGAATACGAAATGCCCTTGCGTTGATGACTTTTGCAGCGACAAGGGCAGATTCCATTTCAGGCACTCGAGACTCATTGACTAACTGGAATGTTATACCAGCCTGAATGATGCTGAGGATATTCCAGTGGTACAATGGTTGGTTGTCTGGTAGTGAAGGAGAGTCCGTGAAAGGACTGTCACAAACAGATCTGCCCTTTGATATTTTCAAAACCTAATTGACCTACGTGTTTTTTTATATTGAATGTGGCAAAAAGTCAAGCAGTCCTACATATTCCTTTACAGTGCCTTCAGAAAGTATTCACACACTTTACTTTTTCCACATTTTTGTTGTTACAGCCTGAATTTAAAACTGATTACATTTAGATTTTGTGTCACTGGCCTACACACAAAAACCCCATAATGTCAAAGTGGAATTATGTTTTTAGAAATGTTTGCAAATTAATAAAAAATGAAAAGCTGAAATGTCTTGAGTCAATAAGTATTCAGTTCAGGAGTAAAAATGTGCTTAGCAAGTCACATAATAAGTTGCATGAACTCACTTTGTGTGCAATAAGTGTTAAATGTGATTTTTTTTTATGACTACCTCATCTCTGTACCCCTACACATACAATTATCTGTAAGGTCCCTCAGTCAAGCAAGGCATTTCAAACATAGATTCAACCAGGAAGACTAGGGAGGTTTTCCAATAGCTTGCAAAGAAGCGCACCTATTGGAAGATGGAAAATCATTTAAATAAAGCAGACATTTAATATCTCTTTGAGCATGGTGAAGTTATTAATTACACTTTGGATGGAGTATCAATACACCCAGTCACTACAAAGATACAGGTATCCTTCCTAACTCCATAGCCGGAGAGGTAGGAAACTGCTCAGGGATTTAACCATGAGGCCGATGGTGTCTTTAAAACAGTTACAGAGTTTAATGGCTGTGATAGCAGAAAACTGAGGATGGATCAACAACGTTGTAGTTACTCCACAATACTATCCCAAATGACCGAGTGAAAAGAAGGAAGCCTGTACAGAATAAAAATATTCTAAAACATGCATCCTGTTTTGAATAAGGCAATAAAGTAAAACTGCACAAAATGTGGCAAAGAATCTTTATGTCCTGGATACAAAGCATAATGTTTGGGGCAAATCCAACACATCACTGAGTACCAGTCTTCATATTTTCATGTTCTGGGTATTTTTTAAATCTTTATTGAAGTAGGCAAGTCAGTTAAGCACAAATTATTATTTTACAATGACATCCTACCCCGGGCCAAACATTAACCCGGACGACACTAGGCCAATTGTGTACCACTGTATGGAACTCCCAATCACGGCTGGTTGTGATACAGCTTGGAATTGAACCAGGGTCTGTAGTGATGCCCGCTAGCACTGAGATGCAGTGCCTTAGATCACTGCGCCGCTTGGGAGCTTGTCATTGGCAAGGACTAGGGAATTTTTGGGGATAAAAGAAATGGAATAGATCAAAGCAGGTAAAGTCCAAAAGGAAAACCTGGTTCAGTCTGCTTTCCAACAAACACTGGGAGACAAATTCAGCATGACAATAACCTAAAACAAAAGGCCAAATACAGAGTATTCGGAAATTATTCAGTCCCCTTGACTTTTTCCACATTTTGTTATGTTATAGCCTTGGAGTTGATGTACAATGTGGTGAACACCTACCTTATGAACGTGTCATCATAAGTGGTTGGGTCCTCCCCATACACCACAATGTCACCAAGTCAACATGTACATGAAATCCAGGGCAGACTGGGAGATTCAGGATGGCATTAACACTTAATAGGCACAATTTTCTATGACATGTGAAGGTCCACTAAGTTAATGGCATTTCTTGTCAATAAGTGTCAGGTTGTGTTGGATCATTGTAGTGAACACCTGCCTTATGCGCTTGTCATCGTGTGTTTTTGCATCCTCCCCATACACCATAATGTCACCAAGTCAACTCATACGGCAGCTCCAGGGCAGAAAGACAGGGTGGTGGACATTATTTTTGAGGAAATGTGCCAGCTCAACCCGAACAGCATAAGAGCGCATACACCAATGTGGTACACAAATGTAGTGAGCCAGCGAAAGTCATGTTGGATTCAGGCAGCCGTTTTGGACTAGCAATAAATCAAAGTTTACTTGTAAATAATACGGAGGTGACTTAAGAGCCCAATCCTGGAGGCACAAGTTATCCCACAGTGGGGGCAAGTTGTAGAGCTAGGGAGATGGTGTCCAGGGTTCTCTTTCCTTTCATTGGAGCCTCTGAGTTTCCTCATTGATCCTTAGAGGCTTGTGACTTGGAATACTTTGTGTTGCCATGCCATGCAGTCTGCTGCTTTTTCTATATCCAGACAATGGTGTTTGAGTGTAATTATGGCAGGCCTATTGGATTCCCAACATAGTTGAATTACACAAAAAATTGTATTGCGTACAGGTCATAATTAGAGTACACAAATCTGAAAGATGTCTTTGATTAAAAACATGTACAGTACCAGTCAAAAGTTTGGACACACCTACTCATTCAAGGGTTTTTCTTAATTTGTACAATTTTCTATATTGTAGAATAATAGTGAAGACATAAACTATGAAATAACACATATGGAATCATGTAGTAACCAAAAAAGTGTTAAACAAATCAAAATATATTTTATGTTTAAGATTCTTCAAAGTAGACAACCTTTGCCTTGATGACAGCTTTGCACACTCTTGGTATTGTCTCAACCAGCGTCATAAGGTAGACACCTGGAACGCATTTCAATTAACAGGTGTGCCTTGTTAACAGGTGTGCCGTGGTCAGATTACACTGATGCTATTCTACAGGACTTTTTTGCAAGCACGGACTGGAATATGTTACGGGATTCATCCAATGTCATTGAGGAGTATACTCCCTCAGTCACCGGCTTCATCAATAAGTGCATCGACGACGTCGTCCTCACAGTAACCGTACGTACAATTCCAAACCTGAAGCCATTGATTACAGGCAACATCCACACCGATCTAAAGGCTAGAGCTGCCGCTTTCAAGGAGCGGGACACTAATCTGGATGCTTACAAGAAATCCTGCTATGCCCTCAGACGAACCATCAAACAGGCAAGGCGTCAATACAGGACTAAGATTGAATCCTACTACACCGGCTCTGACGCTCGTCAGATATGGCACGACTTGAAAAATATAACGGACAACAAAGGGAAACCCAGCCGCGAGCTGCCCAGTGACGCGAGCCTACCAGACGAGCTAAATGCCTTTAATGCTCACTTCGAGGCAAGCAACACTGAAGCATGCATGAGAGCACCAGCTGTTGAAGATGACTGTGTGATCACGCTCTCCATAGCCAATATGAGCAAGACTGTTAACCTGTTGAGGACAGACGTTCCGCTAGCGGAACCCCTAGCCAACAGCCAATGGCATCGCACGGCGCGAAATACAAAACCAACTAAAATACCACAATTGAATTTTCTCAAACAATCAACTATTTTACACCATTTTAAAGATAAGACTCTCGTTAATCTAACCACATTGTCCGATTTCAAAAAGGCTTTACAGCGAAAGCAAAACATTAGATTATGTTAGGAGAGTACATAGACACAAATAATCACACAGCCATTTTCCAAGCAAGCATATATGTCACATAAACCCAAACCACAGCTAAATGCAGCACTAACCTTTGATGATCTTCATCAGATGACACTCCTAGGACGTTATGTTATACAATACATGCATGTTCTGTTCAATCAAGTTAATATTTATATCAAAAACCAGCTTTTTACATTAGCATGTGATGTTCAGAACTAGCATACCCACCGAACACTTCCGGTGAATTTACTAAATTACTCATGATAAACGACAAAATACATAACAATTATTTTAAGAATTATAGATACAGAACTCCTTTATGCAATCGCTATGTCCGATTTTAAAATAGCTTTTCGGCGAAAGCACATTTTGCAATATTCTGAGTACATAGCTCGGTCATCACGGCTAGCTATTTTGACACCCGCCAACTTCGGGGTCACCTAAACTCAGAATTACTATAAGAAAAATTGGATTACCTTTGCTGTTCTTCGTCAGAATGCACTCCCAGGACTTCTACTTCAACAACAAATGTTGTTTTGGTTCCAAATAATCCATAGTTATATTCAAATAGCTCCGTTTTGTTCGTGCGTTCAGGTCACTATCCGAAGGGTAACGCGCGAGCACATTTCGTGACAAAAAAAATCGAAATATTCCATTACCGTACTTAGAAGCATGTCAAACGCTGTTTAAAATCAATTTTTATGCTATTTTTCTCATATAATAGCGATAATATTCCAACCGGGCAACGTTACATTTACATTACATTTTAGTCATTTAGCAGACGCTCTTATCCAGAGCGACTTACAGTAGTGAATGCATACATTTCATTTCATGTATTTTTTTTGTACTGGCCCCCCGTGGGAATCGAACCCACAACCCTGGCGTTGCACACACCATGCTGGCGTTGCAGACACCATGCTCTACCAACTGACCTCTCAGCTTCCCTATCAGATCTAAACATGGCAGTAGAAAGCCTTAACAGTATATTTCACCTTTCAGCTTCCCTATCAAATCTAAACATGGCAGTAGAAAGCCTTAACAGTATATTTCACCTTTCAGCTTCCCTATCAAATCTAAACATGGCAGTAGAAAGCCTTAACAGTATATTTGACCTCTCAGCTTCCCTATCAGATCTAAACATGGCAGTAGAAAGCCTTAACAGTATATTTGACCTCTCAGCTTCCCTATCAGATCTAAACATGTCAAGCAGACAACCTAAGAAAATGAACAACAATGACAAATGGTTTGATGAAGAATGTAAAAACCTAAGAAAAAAATTGAAAAACCTGTCCCACCAAAAACATAGAGACCCAGAAAACCTGAGTCTACACCTTCACTGTGGTGAATCACTAAACAATACAGAAATACACTACGGAAAAGGAAGGAACAGCACATCAGAAATCAGCTCAATGTAATTGAAGAATCCATAGACTCTAACCACTTCTGGGAAAATTGGAAAACACTAAACAAACAACAACACAAAGAATTATCTATCTAAAATGGAGATGTATGGATAAACTTCTCCAAACAGCAAAAACATATAGATGATCAATTACAAATATTAGAATCAACTATTAAAGACTACCAGAACCCACTGGATTCTCCAATTACCTTGAATGAACTACAGGACAAAATGAAACCCTCCAACCCAAAAAGGCCTGTGGTGTTGATGGTATCCTCAATGAAATGATCAAATATACAGACAACAATTGGCTATACTTAAACTCTTTCACATCATCCTCAGCTCTGGCATCTTCCCCAATATTTGGAACTAAGGACTGATCACCCCAATCCACAAAAGTGGAGACACATTTGCATATGACATAACATTTCACAAATAACAAGTCTGCAATAAAATTGGCAGAAAAACACACAAATGTATTTCCACAAGGCTTTGTAGTGAGACAGGGATGCAGCTTGCTCTACATCAACAGAATGTTGACGTATATGTTGATGACAACCACCCAGCCCATCATCTATCTACCTACCTCATCCCCATACTGTATTTATTTATTTATCTTGCTCCTTTGCACCCCAGTATCTCTACTTGCACATTCATTTTCTACACATCTACCATTCCAGTGTTTAATTGCTATATTGTAATTACTTTGCCACCATGGCCTATTTATTGCCTTACCTCATTTGCACTCACTGTATATAGACTTTTTGTTTTGTTTTGTTCTACTGTATTATTGACTGTATGTTTTGTTTATTCCATGTGTAACTCTGTGTTGTTGTATGTGTCAAATTGCTTACGCTTTATCTTGGCCAGGTCGCAGTTGTAAATGAGAACTTGTTCTCAACTAGCCTACCTGGTTAAATAAAGGTGAAATAAAAATAAAACATGGCCAGGGCTCTAGAACAGTCTGCAGCACCCGACATCACACATGTCTACTGTTTGCTGATGATCTGGTTCTTCTGTCTCCAACCAAGGAGGGCCTACAGCAGCACCTAGATCTTCTGCTCAGGTTCTGTCAGACCTGGGCCCTGACAGTAAATCTCAGTAAGACAAAAATAATGCTGTTCCAAAAAAGGTCCAGTTGCCAGGAACACAAATACAAATTCCATCTAGACACCGTTGCCCTAGAGCACAAAAAAACAAATACATACCTCGGCCTAAACATCAGCACCACAGGTAACTTCCACAAAATACCTGAATCAGTTATAGAACCCTTTGCCCTTTATGGTTGTGAGATCTCACCATATTGAGACTCTGCATGCAGTATTCTGCAAAAACATCCTCTGTGTACAACGTAAAACACCAAATAATGCATGACTATACCTGCTAATTATCAAAATCCAGACAAGAACTGTTAAATTCTACAACCAGAACAGCAACACAATTAGACCCAACCAAATCATGAGAAAACAGAAAGATAATTACTAGACACATTGGAAAGAATTTACCAAAAAACAGAGCTGCCAATTGTATGACCATTTTAGAGACACAAAATTCCCTCAGATTACACAGTTGTATTCATTCAAAGACTGAAAGAAAAACATGGCGAGTTCTCATGACCGTGTATCTCCAGTCTCACTGTCCCCAGGCTGACCACTTACAAACTCTGCTCCTATACTTTGCCCAGAGACAGCAGACACCCGATTCCACTTTCTGGCGGCTTTAGAGAGCCAATGGAAGCCTTAGAAAGTGTCACGTTACAGCACAGATGCTGTAATGTCGATAGAGATGCAACAGAAGGACAACAAATTATCAGACAGGGCACTTCCTGTATGGAATCTTCTCAGGTTTTGGCCTACCATATGAGTTATGTTATACTCACAGACACCATTCAAACAGTTTTAGAAACTTTAGAGTGTTTTCTATCCAAATCTACTAATTATATGCATATTCTACTTTCTGGGCAGGAGTAGTAACCAGATTAAATCGGGTACGTTTTTTATCCAGCCGTGAAAATACTGCCCCCTATCCCAAAGAAGTTAAGCAGGTCAACATTCACAAAGCCATGGGGCCAGACAGATTACCAGGACGTGTACTCAAAGCATGCAAGGACCAACTGGCAAGTGTGTCTTCACTGACATTTTCAACGTCTCCCTGACCGAGGCTGTAATACCTACATGTTTCAAACAGACCGCCATAGTCCCTGTGCCCAAGAAAGCGAAGGTAACCCTCATAAATGATTACTGCCCCGGCTAGTCATGGCTCACATCAGCACCATCATGCGGGAAACCCTAGACCCACTCCAATTGGCATACCGCCCCAACAGATCCACACATGACGCAATCTCAATCGCACTCTACACTGCCCTTTTCCACCTGGACAAAAGGAACACCTATGTGAGAATGCTGTTCATTGACTACAGCTCAGCGTTCAACACCATAGTGCCAATAAAGCTCATCACTTAGCTATGGACCCTGGGACTAAACACCTCCCTCTGCAACTGGATCCAGGACTTCCTGACGGGCCGCCTCCTCGTGGTAAGGGTAGGCAAAAACACATCTGCCACGATGATCCTCAACACTGGGGTCCCTCAGGGGTGTGTGCTTTGTCCCCTCCTGTACTCCCTGTTCATCCACGACTGCGTGACCAAGCACGACTCCAACACCATCATTAAGTTTGCTGACGACACAACAGTGGTAGGCCTGATCACAGACAACGATGAGACAGCCTATAGGCAGGAGGTCAGAGACCTGGCAGTGTAGTGCTAGGACAACAACCTCTCCCTCAATATTTCTGTCTGTTATAAAAAAAACTTTTGTGATGAAAAACTCATTCTAATTGGCTGGGCCTGCCTCCCCAGTGGGTGGGCCTGTACCCTCCAATGGCTGCACTCTTGCCCAGTCATGTGAAATCCATAGATTAGGGCCTAATGAATTGATTTAAATAGACTAATTTCCTTATATGAAATTGTTGCAGGTTGCGTTTATATTTTTATTCAGTATAAAATCCAAAGAGCAACCTTTGACTGAAAATAAATGTCAATTTTTACTGTCTGAGCCCACTTGTTTTCCTTAGAACCTATTAGACTACAATAGCCAGAACATTAAAAAACATGTATAACTGTACACATTTTTGAATAAGAGCACATTTGACTTGGAAAGTTTTCTATTAATCAGCTACCAAAAAGAGTTAGCTTACATTCATCAGAAATATACCTAGTTGATATTTCTGCATATGTATTAGCAGGTATATATTTCTAAGATGCATTACGATATCCCAATGCTGTTTATTTTTGCATGTAGTGAACTAACTACTTGTATTTACAATTTTAGCAATATCAGAGCTTGTAATATTGGGCTACATTAACTTTTTCACAACCATCCATTTCATAAATGAGAGATATTAGAGATGTGGAAAAAACTTGGTTATATTTTGTTCTACATTGGGTATGGGTATCTAAAAAATGAAAGCCCTTTGTCAGTATTGGCCACTAGCCTAATCTCACTCCCCATCTGCCTTCTTCCTTCCCTCCCTCAACAGGCCTGTTGGGTCACTCTAGGTCTGACGAGAGAGAAGAGAAAAGATGAAGCGAAGAAGAGAGAAAGATGGCTCAAGGAAGAGAGAGAGAGGGAGAGAGGGAGGAGAGAGGGAGAAGGGGTAAAGGTCAGCTTGAGGTATTCCCCAGGTCATTGCAGTAAATGAGAATGTATTCTCAGTTGACTTACCTGGTAAAATAAAGGTAAAATAAATAAATAAAAAGGTCTAGAAAATTTGTAGCAGATGAAACATGACCTCTACATGCGCACACGCCACGCAAACACACAAATTACCCTGGTGCCTGGCAAATTTGGAGGAAATCAAATTAGCCCATAGATCCTATTACCCCCTACCCCCTCTACACCAGTGATGCCCAGTTCCAAACCAACATTTTAAGAATGTGCCTGCACCCTTATTAACTTGCAAATGTGGTAGGTTGAACTGGATGCTTACAAAGTGCAGGTTGAGGAGCTGTTTTTTTAATATAGGCCTACTGTACAGTTGAAGTCGGAGGTTTACATACACTTAGGTTGGAGTCATTAAAACTCATTTTTCAACCACTCCACAAATTTCTTGTTAACAAACTATAGTTTTGGCAAGTCGGTTAGAACATCTACTTTGTACATGACACAAGTAATTTTTCCAACAATTGTTTACAGACAGATTATTTCACTTATCACAATCAGAAGTTCACATACACTAAGTTGACTGTGCATTTAAACAGCTTGGAAAATTCCAGAAAATAATGTCATGGCTTTAGAAGCTTCTGATAGGCTAATTGACATCATTTGAGTCAATTGGAGGTGTATCTGTGGATGTATTTCAAGGCCGACCTTCAAACTCAGTGCCTCTTTGCTTGACATCATGGGAAAATCTAAAGAAATCAGCCAAGACCTCAGAAAAAAAAATGGTAGAACTCCACAAGTCTGGTTCATCCTTGGGAGCAATTTCCAAACGCCTGAAGGTACCACGTTCATCTGTACAAATAACTGTACGAAAGTATAAACATCATGGGACCATGCAGCCGTCATACCGCTCAGAAAGGAGATGGGTTCTGTCTCCTAGAGGTGAACGTACTTTGGTGCGATAATTGCAAATCAATTCCAGAACAACAGCAAAGGACCTTGTGAAGATGCTGGAGGAAACAGGTACAAAAGTATCTATATCCACAGTAAAACGAGTCCTATGTCGACATAACCTGAAAGGCCGCTCAGCAAGGAAGAAGCCACTGCTCCAAAACCGCCATAAAACAGCCAGACTACAGTTTGCAACTGCACATGGGGACAAAGATCGTACTTTTTGGAGAAATGTCCTCTGGTCTGATGAAACAAAAATAGAACTGTTTGGCCATAATGACCATTGTTATGTTTGGAGGAAAAAGGGGGAGGCTTGCAAGCCGAAGGACACCATCCCAACCGTGAAGCACAGGAGTGGCAGCATCATGTTGTGGGGGTGCTTTTCTACAGGAGGGACTGGTGCACTTCACAAAATAGATGGCATCATGAAGAGGAAAATTATGTGGATATATTGAAGCAGCATCTCAAGACATCAGTCAGGAAGTTAAAGCTTGGTCACAAATGGGTCTTCCAAATGGACATTGACCCCAAGCCTACTTCCAAAGTTGTGGCAAAATGGCTCAAGGACAACAAAGTCAAGGTATTGGAGTGGCCATCACAAAGCCATGACCTCAATCCCATAGAAAATGTGTGGGCAGAACTGAAAACGTGTGAGCGAGCAAGGAGGCCTACAAATCTGACTCAGTTACACCAGCTCTGTCAGGAGGAATGGGCCAAACTTCACCCAACCTATTGTGGGAAGTTTGTGGAAGGCTACCCGAAATGTTTGATGCAAGTTAAACAATTTAAAGGCAATGCTACCAAATACTAATTGAGTGTGTAAACTTCTGACCCACTGGGAATGTGATGAAAGAAATAAAAGCTGAAATAAATCATTCTCTCTACTATTATTCTGACATTTCACATTCTTAAAATAAAGTGGTGATCCTAACTGACCTAAGAATAATTTTTACTAGGATTAAACGTCAGGAATTGTGAAAAACTGAGTTTAAATGTATTTGGCTAAGGTGTATGTACACTTACGACTGTATATATTTATTACTATTTTCAGTTTTCATGATTTACAATTTCAGACAAGGCAATGGCAAGTGAAACCAAAGTTCCAAACAACTCATGCCTCCATTCAGTCTTAAATGGTTCCAGTGGTATGTAACAGTGAGCTAGCTACTAAACTCAGCATAAAAGGAAACATCCCATTTTCAGGACCCTGTCTTTCAAAGATAATTTGTAAAAATCAAAATAACAGATCTTCATTCTAAAGGGTTTAAACACTGTTTCCCATGCTTGTTCAATGAACCATAAACAATTAATGAACATGCACCTGTGGGATGGTCGTTAAGACACTAACAACTTACAGACGGCAGGCAATTAAGGTCACAGTTATGAAAACTTAGGACACTAAAGAGGCCTTTCTACTGACTCTGAAAAACACAAAAAGAAAGATGCCCAGGGTCTCTGCTCATCTGCGTGAACGTGCCTTAGGCATGCTGCAAGGAGGCATGAGGACTGCAGATGTGGCCAGGGCAATAAATTGCAATGTCCGTACTGTGAGACGCCTAAGACAGCGCTACAGGGAGACAGGACGGACAGCTGATCGCCCTCGCAGGGGCAGACCAAGTGTAACAACACCTGCACAGGACCGGTACATCCTGTTGGGTTTTATTTCACATATTAGATGTGATGCATTACCATTTACAGTAGATGTAGGCCTAAGTATGAACGGACTGTAATGCACTAAGAGGTTTATATTGTATTAACATAGATTGAGCAACATATAATAGAGATGACTAACTGGAGGGTTGCTGGCTTGTAGGAGTGTAGGCTGAGTAGACTCGTGACACACACACACAATGCCTGGTTGTGGGGCCGCTCAAGGACAGGTGTACGGGAGGGGCTGGTAGAATGGAAGATAGCTGTAGCACAAAAGCAGAAACTGTCCTAACTGTAGCATAAAAACAGGCACTGTCCTTGGGTGTCTGACTCTCGGGTACACACATGAAGATAAGCTAGAAGACAACTATGCTTGGCAACAAAGATGCGTCTAGAGGCTGGGACCAGCCTGCACGCCAACGATAGGATGAGTAAGTTTAAACCACGCTCATCCTCCCTCTGACAGGCCAGCAGTGAGCGGGAACTCTCTCCTTCAGAGTATTTCATGAAAAGCAAAGGATGTGTCACTCAGTTCTCAGTTTGCCCTGCGAGGTGTTACAGTGAACCCGTATATACGAAGATTGCATTTACCATTTACTCGCTTGACTAATTATATTGAATAAAAAAGCTGAGAATATATTCAGTGACTTAGTGTTAAATTCTGTGATACCAGATTTGATTGACGCAACCTAACAATCCGAACATCACACCTGCGGGACAGGATGGCAACAACAACTGCCCAAGATACACCAGGAACGCACAATCCCTCCATCAGTGCTCAGACTATCCGCAATAGGCTGAGAGAGGCTGGACTGAGGGCTTGTAGAACTGTTGTAAGGCAGGTCCTTACCAGACATCACCAGCAACAACGTCGCCTATGGGCACAAACCCACCATTGCTGGACCAGACTGGACTGGATAAAAGTGCTCTTCACTGACGAGCCGCTGTTTTGTCTAACCGGGGGTGATGGTCGTATTCACGTTTATCGTCGAAGGAATGAGCGTTATACTGAGTCCTGTACTCTGGAGCGGGGTTCAATTTGGAGGTGGAGGGTCCGTCATGGTCTGGGGCGGTGTGTCACAGCATCATCGGACTGAGCTTGTTGTCATCGCAGGCAATCTCAGCTCTGTGCGTTATAGGGAAGACATCCTCCTCCCTCATGTGGTACCCTTCCTGCAGGCTCATCCTGACATGACCCTCCAGCATGACAATGCCACCAGCCATACTGCTCGTTCTGTGCGTGATTTCCTGCAAGACAGGAATGTGACTGTTCTGACATTGCCAGCAAAGAGCCCGGATCTCAATCCCATTGAGCATATCTTGGACCTGTTGGATTGGAGGGTGAGGGCTAGGGCCATTCCCCCCAGAAATGTCTGGGAACTTGCAGGTGCCTTGGTGGAAGAGTGGGGTAACATCTCACAGAAAGAACTGGCAAATCTGTTGCAGTCCATGAGGAGGAGATGCATTGCGGTACTTAATGCAGCTGGTGGCCACACCAGATACTGACTGTTACTTTTGATTTTGACCCCCTCTTTGTTCAGGGACACATTATTCCATTTCTGTTAGTCACATGTCTGTGGAACTTGTTCAGTTTATGTCTCAGTTGTTGAATCTTGTTATGTTCATACAAATATTTACACATGTTAAGTTTGCTGAAAATAAACGCAGTTGACAGTGAGAGGACATGTATTTTTTTGCTGAGTTTAGAAGTCTAATCTTAGTCTAATTTCAAAACACACACACAAACACTTCTATATCAGATCGTTATAGAGGACTAATGGAGATTTACTCAAACCATAACATCTGAATGATCCCAACACATCTGCTGCTACAGTAGTTACGTGTGTGTGTGTGTGTGTGTGTGTGTGTGTGTGTGTGTGTGTGGTTATGAGAGTTTGAGACCCTGATTCATTGGTATAGATGGTTTATTATCAAAGAGCATGACTGGTTTATAATAATAATACAAAACCTCCTATTAGTCATCTGCAGAGAGAGAGAATAGAGAGAGAGAGAGAGACATGGAGATGCATAGAATGTGTGTGTGTGTGTGTGTGTGTGTGTGTGTGTGTGTGTGTGTGTGTGTGTGTGTGTGTGTGTGTGTGTGTGTGTGTGTGTGTGCGCATTTAGGGGCGATGACATGATGAGGGGGCGATGACGTGATGAGATTCCCCATGTCCCAGGAGATATGGAAGAGCGGAGGTTTAGGATGCTGTGTGTCCTCCATGAAGACAGAACTGTTTGTAAAAGCTGAGATAAATCCTGACACTCCAGCTCATGGGTCTGATGCTGTCATCAGGGGAACTTTTCCACTAATTAATACCTAATGATTTTCCTTATAACTTTTTCACCGAGATATAAACTGTGTACAAAAAATTAGGAACACTTTGACCTAATATTGAGTTGCATCCCGTTTTGCTCCTTTAGAACAGCCGCAATTTGTCGGGGGCATGGACTCTACAGTTGGCCCATGTTGACTCCAATGCTTCCCACAGTTGTGTCAAGTTGGCTGGATGTACTTGGGTGGAAGGACCATTCTTGATACACATGAGAAATTGTTGAGCGTGAAAAGCATTATTGCATTTCTTGACATACTTACCTACTACCATACCCCGTTCAAATGCACTTAAATATTTTGTCTTGCCAATTCACCTTCTGAATGGCACACGTACATGATCCATCTCTCAAAGTAAAAAACATATTCTTTAACCTGTGTCCTCCCCTTCATCTACACTGATTGAAGTGGATTTAACAGCTGACAATAATAGGGGATCATAGCTTTCACCTGGATGCACATGGTCAGTCTATGTCATGGAAAGAGCAGTTGTTCCTAATGTTTTGTACACTCAGTGTACCTTGACTACGGTACTCAATGTGTTGTTAAACAGTGAGTGAGTGTAGTAGAGCAATAAAGTGGGAGGAGAGTGCTGAGATGGAGGGGGAGAGAGAGATCCATAGTGTGTTTCTACTAAGAGGCATCTGTGCTGTAGCTGAGTGAACAACCCCAGTACCTCCGTCCCGCTGTCTGGACCTTGTCAACGAACGACAACACCGTTACTATTATTGGGATATCAATAATCGTTTATATCGTGAACAGCCTTTGCAGCAACTATGTGGATTTACAACATTATTTTTACTCTCTTAATCATCCGTTATTCAGGTAAGTTTGGGAGACAGTCGCCAGGGCATTTCAGACTTTCTAGTTGTAGGCTAATTGAGATTCAGCAGTTTGTTGTTTAACTTTTCTCCCCTCCCTCTCCTCACCTGGCACGTTGCAAAATCTTATTTTACGTAGTCGAACGGTGGATGTGTTGTTTTGTAGAAAATCACATCATAATAACCTGTTTAAATCCGTTACCTTTCAAGTTAGCTTGGTAAGTTTTAAACTGTAAAAAAATAAAATTCCGCACAGCTTTCTGTGAGGAATATAGAAACTTTGGAGCCCATCTCTAGACGTTCTGTGATGGTTCTACAGCAAACTTGCGTAACATGATTTTTTTTAAAGCTAATTAAGAGAAGCACCTGTGCGTTTTATGTAAAACGATGTATATGGAGCTGAAGCGCCAGACGTAACTCTCTCCGCTCTCATGTCGATATTCCGCTTGATGTGTTGGTGGAAATAGGCTAAATTCATACAGGTTTCACTCAGAGTAAACAGTCATTCTAAAGCTTCTAGACGAGTCTGGCGTGAACTCGCTGATCCCAGTCAGCTTTCACTATTTAGAAAGAAAGAAATGTTTGCTATAGGCTATTGATACTACTTGTATAGGTATTCTTCCATATTGTGGCTCTTATTACACTTTTTTCTCTGTTACATTTATTGAGGAGGAGAATACTGGAGTATTAAGACTAAACAGAGATATAGCCTGACTGTCTGCTACTGGGCTGTTTACGTGTGAGTCAACACTGCATTGTGTGTGTGCGTGTGTGTGTGGGGGGGGGGGGGGATGAGAACCACAGCATTGAGTGGATGTGGAACATGAGCGTATCAGTCCCTGCTGGAAAGGAAGGGGTGGAAATAAACTATGTGAAAGGGTAGGGGGGTAGGTGAGTGTGTCCCAGCTGAAACGGAGGAGAGGAGAAGAGAGTTATCAGTCCGTCAGTGAGTATGTCAGTAAGGGGACAAGGAGTGATGAGTGTGCATCCCATTAAGAGATTCATATTAATGGGGTTAAAACCATGATAATTTAACATCATGATGCTGCTGGGTTTGTCTCAGTCCTGATGGGAAAATCAATACAGCCTCACTGGCCAGGGGCTGGACACTGCATTCAACACCTTAATTTCATACTGTGTGTATGTTAGAGTGCAGGAGGAATGCATTACAGGACTACCAGAGGAGTGATGGCGTGAGATTGGTCCAACTGCCAGACTCTGCCCTCCATACCAAAAGCAGGAAGTTGAGCATTGTGAAGTGTGCCCGTGGTTGCAGCCGCGACAAGATACTGCTCTTCACCTGCAGGTAGGTGTGGTGCATCTGTGACCAACTCCTGGGTATAGCAACCATTTCTGTGCCTGCAGCTTCACATGCTGTGTGTCTGTGACCACGTTTTCATGTAAACCACTATCCCGGTATTATTCGGGATACTGAAGTATTCTGTTTTTGAGTTGATGCAAATAAACCTATCCCGTTTACAATAACCCAAAATAGTTTGTATCTCGGTTATGAGAAACCTGGACAAATGCCTGGGATAGGCTGATCTAAGATGGAATAGTGTGGGATGTAAAACATCTTATCCTGTTTACTGTTGTTTTAGTTTCACATATCATGTGTGTTGTGTGATGATGTTTTATCTGATTGTCAAACCACTTCAAAAAGTATGCTACCTGCACAGTTTTATCCCTCATAATAATTCCATAATAATTTAGCCTACTATAATTCATTTACTACTAGCAACTTTCACCCCTAATTTAGACTCGTTTCTGCTTATAATTTACAACATTTGGTAGGCCATATTATAATTTCCGACGTTTGGTAGGTAATTTGTTTGTCAAATATAGTCTGAAACATGGAACTTCTCTTCAGTCATAACTTGTTGCCCCAGAAGACTAAATAAAGTAGTGCTCACTCGAGTGGTTTAAAGGGAAACATTTAAATGGCTTGGAATGGCCTAGTCAAAGCCCAGACCTCAATCCAATTGAGAATCTGTGGTATGACTTAAAGATTGCTGTACACCAGCGGAACCCATCCAACTTGAAGGAGCTTGAGCAGATTTGTCTTGAAGAAAGGGCAAAACTCCCAGTGGCTAGATGTGCCAAGCTTATAGAGATATACCCCAAGAGACTTGCAGCTGTAATTGCTGCAAAGGGTGGCTCTACAAAGTATTCTTTGGGGGGGTGAATAGTTATGAATGCTCAAGTTAAGTTTTTTTGTCTTATTTCTTGTTTATTTAACAATAAAACATATTTTGCATCTTCAAAGTAGTAAGCATGTTGTGTAAATCAAATGAAACAAACCCCCCCAAAAATCTATTTTAATTCCAGGTTGTAAGGCAACAAAATAGGAAAATAATACAAAATGAATACAAAATAACGTTTTTTTTTCTTCTTTGTATTGTCTTTTACCAGATCTGTGTTATATTCTCCTACATTCCTTTCAAATGGTACCATGAATATGCATATCCTGGGCTGCAGGCAGTTAGATTTGGGTATGTCATTTCAGGCGATAACTGAAAAAAAGGGGTGGATCCTTATGAGGTTAATGTTTCACTGTTTTTTTTAATGAAAATCACTTCCCCTTCCTCCTCTGAAGAGCCTCCACTGACCGGTAAAGTTGTGTGTTTCATTTAGGGACCGGGGAGAAAACGTAATAACTGCAAAACAATGGAAACATTGGTCCTGTGCGAAATGTCCAAATGCCATCCGTTTTAAGGAAATGAAAAGCTGAGAAAATGACGAAACACGTTTCTGATAAGACTTCAGTTAGTCTTGGATGCATATTGTATGTGGTTGAAATACTTTTTGCTTGCAAAACAATTTCAAAGAAAGCACATTACATGCGCATTCACATTTTCTCTATAGAGATGCTGAAAAATATATTTCTCCACTCCTGTTCCTGAGACAAAATTAACATATGTTGTATAATTTCACTCCAGGAAATGCATAGCCTAATTCTGCAGGAGTTAATATTATATTAGGCTACATGTGAGAGGTTATAGGCCTACAGTCAGTGTCC
>NC_042963.1:715706-755706 GCF_901001165.1 Salmo trutta | reverse complement strand
CATGCTCAACCAACTGAGCCACAGGGAGGCGGTGATGCAACCTGTCAGGATGCTCTCAATGGTGCAGCTGTAAAACCTTTTGAGGATCTGAGGACCCATGCCAAATCTTTTCAGTCTGCTGAGGGGGAATAGGATTTGTCGTGCCCTCTTCACGACTGTCTTGCCGTGCTTGGACCATGTTAGTTTGTTGGTGATATGGACGCCAAGGAACTTGAAGTTCTCAACCTGCTCCACTACAGCCCTGTCGATGAGAATGGGGGCATGCTCAGTCCTCCTTTTCCTGTAGTCCACAATCTTCTCCTTTGTCTTGATCACGTTGAGGGAGAGGTTGTTGTCCTGGCACCACACGACTAGGTCTCTGACCTCCTCCCTATAAGCTGTCTCATCGTTGTCAGTGATCAGGGCTACTACTGTTGTGTCATCGGCAATCTTAATGATGGTGTTGGAGTTGTGCCCGGCCATGCAGTTATGAGTGAACAGGGAGTACAATAGGGGGCTGAGCACACACCCCAGATGGGCCCCCGTGTTGAGGATCAGCGTGGCGGATGTGTTATCACCCACCTTTACCACCTGGGGGCAGCCCGTCAGGAAGTCCAGGATCCAGTTGCAGAGTGAGGTGTTTAGTCCCAGGGGCCTTAGCTTAGTGATGAGCTTTGAGGGCACTATGGTGTTGAATGCTGAGCTGTAGTCAATGAATAGCATTCTCACACAGGTGTTCCTTTTGTCCAGGTGTAAAAGAGCAGTGTGAAGTGCAATAGAGGTTGCATCATCTGTTGATCTGTTGGTGCGGTATGAAAATTGGAGTGGGTCTAGGGTTTCTGGGATAATGGTGTTGATGTGAGCCATGACCAGCGTTTCAAAGCATTTCATGGCTACAGATTTGAGTGCTACAGGTCGGTAGTCATTTAGGCAGGTTACCTTAGTGTTCTTGGGCACAGGGACTATGGTGGTCTGCTTAAAACATGTTGGTATTACAGACTCAGACAGGGAGAGGTTGAAAATGTCAGTAAAGACACTTGCCAGTTGGTCAGCGTATGCTCGGAGTACACGTCCTGGTAATCCGTCTGGCCTTGTGAATGTTGACCTGTTTAAAGGTCTTACTCACATTAGCCGCGGAGAGCGTGATCACACAGTTGTCCAGAACAGATGATGGTTTCATGCATGTTTCAGTGTTTATTGTCTCGAAACGAGCATAGAAGTTATTTAGCTCGTCTGGTAGGCTCGTGTCACTGGGCAGCTCTCGGCTGTACTTCCCTTTGTAGTCTGTAATACTTTACAGGCCCTGCCAATTCCGACAAGCGTCCTAGCCGGTGTAGTACAACTCGATCTTAGTCCTGTATTGATGCTTTGCCTGTTTGATGGTTCATCGGACGACATAGCGGGATTTCTTATAAGCTTCCGGGATCGAGTCCTGCTCCTTGAAAGCAGCAGCTCTAGCCTTTAGCTGGGTGCGGATGTTGCTTGTAGTCCTTGGCTTCTGGTTGGGATATGCCAGTGACTGATGTGGTGTACTCCTCAATGCCATCGGAAGAGTCCCGGAACATATTCCATTCTGTGCTAGCAAAACAGTCCTGTAGTTTAGCATCTGCTTCATCTGATCACTTTTTTATAGACTGAGTCACTGGTGCTTCCTGCTTGAATTTTTGCTTGTAAGCTGGAATCAGGAGGATAGAACTATGGTCAGATTTGCCAAATGGAGGGCACGGGAGAGCTTCGTATGCGTCTCTGTGTGTGGAGTAAAGGTGGTCTAGAATTGTTTTCCTTCTGGTTGTTAATTTAATATGCTGATAGAAATTAGGTAAAAATGAATTATGTTTCCCGGCATTAAAGTCCCCGGCCACTAGGAGCGCCGCCTCTGGATGAGCGTTTTCCTGTTTGCTTATGGCAGTATACAGCTCATTGAGTGCGGTTTTAGTGGCAGCATCAGCCTGTGGTGGTATGTAGACAGCTACGAAAATACAGATGAAAACTTTCTTGGTAGATAGTGTTGTCTACAGCTTATCATGAGATACTCTACCTCAGGCAAGGAAAACCTCGAGACTTCCGTAGATATCGTGCACCATTTACATACATGCATAGGACCCGCCCCGTGTCTTACCAGAGGCTGCTGTTTTGTCCTGCCGATAATGTCGTTGTTCAACCACGACTCGGTGAAGCATAAGATATTACAGTTTTTAATGTCTCGTTGGTAGGATAAACGTATTTTGAGTATGTCCCATTTATTTTCCAGCGATTGAACGTTAACTAGCAGGATGGAAGGCATGAGCACATTAGCCACTCGTCACCTGATCCTCACAACGCACCCTGATTTCCTTCTCCAGCGAATAACAGGGATCTGGGCCTTGTTGTGTGTCTGTATTATATTCCTCCCGTCCGACTCATTGAAGAAGAACTCTTTGTCCAGTTTGAGGTGAGCAATCACAGTTCTGATGTCCAGAAGCTCTTTTCGGTCATAAGAGACGGTAGCAGCAACATTATGTACACAACAAGTTACGAACAACGTGAAAAAACAAACGAAATAGCCTGGTTGGTTAAGAGCCGATAAGACGGCAACCTTCCCCTCCGGCACCATCACAAGGAAGTACCAATGACATGCTCAATATGGAAGTGGCCCGATGACGAGGATGCTATGCTACAGGACTGTTTTGCTAGCACAGACTGGAATATGTTCCGTGATTCATCCGATGGCATTGAGGAGTATACCACCACAGTCACCGGCTTCGTCAATAAATGCATTGAGGACTTTGTCTACAAATTGATCGTGCTTACATATCCCAACCAGAAGCCATGGATTACAGGCAACATCCGCACCTAGCTAAAGGCTAGAGCTGCCGCTTTCAAGGAGCGGGACACTAATCCGGACACTTCTAAGAAATCCCGCTATGCCCTCAGATGAACCATCAAACAGGAAAAGCGTCAATACAGGACTAAGATTAAATCCTACTACACCGGCTCTGTCGCTCGTAGGATGTGTCAGAGTTCTGTTAAGGCTTGGTATGTCAAGCAATTACAGCTAAATTGTGTGCATGTGTGCTTTATCAGTGAGTTTACACTGGGGCACCCACACATTACCATATGTTGCATTATGTTGCCTAGCTCTGTGCCTTCCAAATTGTTTCAGCTGTGACCCATATAAATCCTTCCAATTGATCATGTGAGTCAGCAAACAAAACCACAATTGAATTGTTCCTCAGTCAATACGTAGATGTGTATGACTCAAGGTTATTTAGTAACACATGGCCTGTTCTACGCTCCACCTTGGAGATTTCCCTTCTGCCTTTCAACTCTGCACCAGATAGAATGAGAATATGTTTGTGATTGAGTGAAATATTGATGAACACTGAAGTTCTTCTCTCCCTCCAGTTTCCTACCGAGGAGGAACAGGAAGAAGGAGCTGACAAACAACTACTGCCGTAACCCTGACAACGCTATTTCAGGACCATGGTGCTTCACTACAGACCCCAATGTCAGACACCAGGACTGTGGAGTACCTGAGTGCTTACAAGGTAGGACACACACACACACACACACACATTGACCCCTGCCAACAACTAGTGGCTCTAACATGGTGGATTCTCTCCCTCAATGCCCCTCATTGGTCTCCACTTAACTGTGGCAAACTGCAGCCAAGTGGAATATCAGGTGCGTTCTCAGTAATGTAGTAATTATCCAACTGTTTGTGATGGTATTGACCTGAATTGCTGCTTGCAGAAGTGTGATTCACTTTATGTTGTCGATTCTCATTTCATCTTTCTCTGGCTTTGTTAACTATTTCAACCCAAAGGGACTTTTTTGCTTTTCAGTCTATACATAACCCCTGTGCCTAGTGGGGATTCTTACTCTATTAGGTCAGTTAAATGGCTTTAACTTTAGGCATGGAGCAGTTTTCGCACCACAGCCCATGTTCTTTTACAGTGCACCATTTAACTGTACTGTGATCCCTTCTCCCTGTGGCACTGGATCATGGCCTGTGGTATCTAGAACTGGATGACGCAAACTGTCACAGGAGAATCACTGTTTCTCAGATGGTGTCTAGAGGATAAATGTCCTCTGTGGATAATACAATGTATCTAGTTAATAAACAGCTGACAGTGATGTGATAAGATGTGTATGAAATACACAGTACTACCAGAGATGTGTGTGGGAGGGAGGAATCCACAAGGTTGTTATAAGAGTCAGAGGAAATGTAATGGGTCTGTGTTGTAATGGGAATGTGTGTTTTGGTCCAAAGAAAAATGACTGGAAAGGTTGATTTGAAAGAAAGTTTCCAGTAATGAGGAACACTGGGACATCACACACACACACACACACACACACACACACACACACACACACACACACACACACACACACACACACACACACACACACACATAATGGGAATAGTAGACTCATAAACATCTGTTTCTAATCTGCTCTGCTCTGCTGTTTACACTGCTCCACACACACACACATACACACTGAATGTTGACTCATTGGACTTAAGGGGAGACATTTTACATGAACGTTTAAATAGATGGGACAATTATACAGAAACTATTTTGGTATTACATGTAGTATCTGCATAAATAATGTCCATATCATGTGTGTGTGTCCAGTGGAGTGTGTGAGCTGTAATGGGGAAAGCTACAGAGGTCCCATGGATCACACCGAGACGGGACGGGAGTGTCAACGCTGGGACCTAGAGGAACCACACAAACACCACCTCCACCCCAAGAGGTAACACACACACACACATGTATACACGCGCACACACACACACTCAGTATGAGGTTGAATATTAATTACAGAAACACAAGGATGACTAAAGACGTGTTAACGAGTCTAACACTAATCCACACCACCTGCTGCTGGGGCAGGACGCACACACACCCTTCAACGCTGTGATGAAGAGGTTCTCAGTACCTCTGAGGCTCTGTTAGTATGCCTGGAGGAGGAATAAGATGCAAAACAACTGCAGTGGACCAGTATACTCTGGCCATGGAGGCCCTATAGCCAACACACACACACTTATAGATACACACACACAGAGAAACGTATAAATGCATGCTTAAACTGATGGAGAAGCACGCACACACACCGGCATTCCCACTTTGCTCACTGCTCGTATTATTGAAGTCGGATGTTTACATACACCTTAGCCAACTACATTTAAACTCCGTTTTTCACAATTCCTGACATTTAATCCTAGTAAAAATCCACTGTCTTAGGTCAGTTAGGATCACCACTTTATTTTAAGAATGTGAAATGTCAGAATAATAGTAGAGAGTGATTTATTTCAGCTTTTATTTTTTTCATCACATTCCCAGTGGGTCAGAAGTTTACATACACTCAATTAGTATTTGGTAGCATTGTCTTTAAATTGCTTAACTTGGGTCAAACGTTTCGGGTAGCCTTCCGCAAACTTCCCACAATAAGTTGGGTAAATTTTGGCCCATTCCTCCTGACAGAGCTGGTGTAACTAAGTCAGGTTTGTAGGCCTCCTTGCTCGCACACACACTTCTTCAGTTCTGACCACAAATTGTCTATATGATTGAGGTCAGGGCTTTGTGATGGCCGCTCCAATACCTTGACTTTGTTGTCCTTAAGCCATTTTGCCACAACTTTGGAAGTATGCTTGGGGTTATTGTCCATTTGGAAGACCCATTTGTGACCAAGCTTTAACTTCCTGACTGATGTCTTGAGATGTTGCTTCAATATATCCACATAATTTTCCTCCTCATGATGCCATCTCTTTTGTGAAGTGCACCAGTCCCTCCTGCAGCAAGGCACACCCACAACATGATGCTGCCACCACCGTGCTTCACGGTTGGGATGGTGTCCTTCGGCTTGCAAGCCTCCCCCCTTTTCCTCCAAACCTAACGATGGTCATTATGACCAAACAGTTCTATTTTTGTTTCATCAGACCAGAGAACATTTCTCCAAAAAGTACGATCTTTGACCCTATGTGCAGTTGCAAACCTTAGTCTGGCTTTTTTATGGCGGTTTTGGAGCAGTGGCTTCTTCCTTGCTGAGCGGCCTTTCAGGTTATGTCAATAATGGAATTGTTTTACTGTGGATATAGATACTTTTGTACCTGTTTCCTCCAGCATCTTTACAAGGTCCTTTGCTGTTGTTCTGGAATTGATTTGCACTTATCGCACCAAAGTACGTTCATCTCCAGGAGACAGAACACGTCTCCTTCCTGAGCGATATGACAGCTGCGTGGTCCCATGGTGTTTATACTTGTGTACTATTGTTTGTACAGATGAACGTGGTACCTTCAGGCGTTTGGAAATTGCTCCCAAGGATGAACCAGACTTGTGGAGTTCTACCATTTTTTTTCTGAGGTCTTGGCTGATTTCTTTTGATTTTCCCATGATGTCAAGCAAAGAGGCACTGAGTTTGAAGGTCGGCCTTGAAATACATCCACAGGTACACCTCCAATTGACTCAAATGATGTCAATTAGCCTATCAGAATCTTCTAAAGCCATGACATCATTTTCTGGATTTTTCCAAGCTGTTTAAAGGCACAGTCAACTTAGTGTATGTAAACTTCTGACCCACTGGAATTGTGATCCAGTGAAATAATCTGTCTGTAAACAATTGTTGGAAAAATTACTTGTCATGCACAAAGTAGATGTCCTAACCGACTTTCCAAAACTGTAGTTTGTTAACAAGAAATTTGTGGAGTAGTTGAAAAACAAGTTTTAATGACTCCAACCTAAGTGTATGTAAACTTCTGACTGCAACTGTATGTATCTACATCTTTCCCAATGACTTGTTGAAATCCTTCTCTTCTGTTTGGGATGTAGGTATCCTGATAAAGGCCTAGATGACAACTATTGTAGGAACCCAGATGGACGTCAACGACCGTGGTGTTTCACCCTGGATGCACACACAGCCTGGGAGTACTGCAACATCACAGCCTGCCGTGAGTGTGTGTGGGTGTGTGTGCGCATGCGTATGTATGAGTGTGTGGTGTGACTAACTACTCCAAATGTACAGCTTCCTGTACCTGTCATTCCACCCCCTCCTCTCTCTCTGATTGGTTTTGAGCAACACACACACACCCACACACACACTCATTCCCAGTTATGTCATGGTTAATAGACTGTGTTTATTTTAGGCTGTATCACAACCGGTCGTTATTGGGAGTCCCATAGGGCGGCGCACAATTGGCCCAGCATTGTCTGTGTTTGGCCAGTGTAGACTGTCATTGTAAATAAGAATTTGTTCTTAATTGACTTTCCTAGTTAAATAAAGGTTTTAAAAAAGTGAGCCTATATAAGATTGACGGAGAACAACACTTTAAAGCTGTGTGAGTGTGTTTGTTGTTTCGTTGTTTGGCTCTTCTCTGCTAGTCATCAGCAGCACTGGAACTGGGACTATACCAGATAGCATCTTACTGGTTGGACTCTCTCTCTTTGTCTCTGTGGTACAGGCCTTGGAAGTCAACCCAGTCCAGTTTTATGGTCTAACCCTTAAACGTTGTGTTAATGAAACCAAGGCAGAAAGAAAGACATAGAAACAAAGAGTTGTATTGTTTTGGCCTTTTCTATTCCCTGGTCCTGTCTTTATAATCCTCACCTGTCTGTCTGTCTGTCTGTCTGTCTGTCTGTCTGTCTGTCTGTCTGTCTGTCTGTCTGTCTGTCTGTCTGTCTGTCTGTCTGTCTGTCTGTCTGTCTGTCTGTCTGTCTGTCTGTCTGTCTGTCTGTCTGTCTCTTCACTGTCTGTCTGTCTGTCTGTCTCTCCTTCACTGTCTGTCTGTCTGTCTGTCTGTCTGTCTGTCTGTCTGTCTGTCTGTCTGTCTGTCTGTCTGTCTGTCTGTCTGTCTGTCTGTCCTTCACTGTCTGTCTGTCTGTCTGTCTGTCTCTCCTTCACTGTCTGTCTGTCTGTCTGTCTGTCTGTCTGTCTGTCTGTCTGTCTGTCTGTCTGTCTGTCTGTCTGTCTGTCTGTCTGTCTGTCTGTCTGTCTCTCCTTCACTGTCTGTCTGTCTGTCTGTCTGTCTGTCTGTCTGTCTCTCCTTCACTGTCTGTCTGTCTGTCTGTCTGTCTGTCTGTCTGTCTCTCCTTCACTGTCTGTCTGTCTGTCTCTCCTTCACTCTGTCTGTCTGTCTGTCTGTCTCTGTCTCTCTCTCCTTCTCAATCTCTCTCTCCTTCTCTGTCTCTCTCTCCTTCTCTGTCTCTCTCTCCTTCTCTGTCTCTCTCTCCTTCACTGTCTCTCTCTCTCTCTCCCTCTCAGCCTCAGACAGTGTGGGAGAGGTAGATGTGACTACCAGCTGTTTCCGGGGTCGAGGTGAGGGCTACAGAGGGACAGTAGCAGTAACACCCAGTGGGGTGACCTGTCAACGCTGGGACTCACAGTACCCCCACAACCACACATACATACCCCAGGACTATCGCTGCAAGTGAGTGACCCACACTTGTACGGACACACATCGACAACCCTACACACACTATATTACATGTTGAAGGGCAACTTCACCACTTTTCAATCTCATATTCAAATATAACGTTAACAAGTTATTCCCAGTGACATCATCATAAATTAAAACAGTGATTTTCAAACACTATGAGATTCGTGGTGACGTGGGGAGCCAGAAAATACCCTCCCTCTGGCTAGAAACTCACTGCAGGTTTTGGAAATCACCGTTTGTCTTACTTTTAATCCTACCCTTTGATATCACAGAGAATTATTTTTTTAAAACCTTTCTTCCCATCTTTTTAACCACAGGTCGTAGAAACATGCCTCTTTCACATATGTAGACACTGGTTTGGTGCTGGAGATAATGAATAGGATGTTGAAAAAGGGTGGAGTTGCACTTTAACTTGTTTAGAGAATATATCTTTATTGTGTGTGTGTGTGTGTGTTGCAGAGACCTGAGGGAGAACTACTGTAGGAACCCTGACGGCCTTGACCTCCCATGGTGCTTCACTTCAGACCCTAACGTTCGCAAGGCATTCTGCACCAACATCCCCCACTGTGACACACAGAATACTGAACCCCATGGTGAGAGCCTAGCATAATCAAAACCACAGTAGTCCCCTGAGCTAAAGCCTATAGCTCCAGTAACTAATACAGGTCTTCATGTCTCAGACAATGGTAGTGCAATGGACATTTACTGCTTTTGGTTAAACTGACATGTGAACGGGTGGTGGGTAGCCTAGCGGTTATAGCATTGGGCCAGTAATCAAACGCTCATTGGTTAAAATTCTGAGTGGTGAAAAAAATCTGCCGATGTGCCCTTGAGTAAGGCACTTAACCATAATTGCACCTGTAAGTTGCTCTGGATGAGAGCGTCTGCTAAATTATGTAAATGGAATAGGCTTCTGGCTCCTAAACATTTTTATTTTGACCATGCAAAATAGATGGATTCCTGATGCAGATATGTTTTCTCTGAATAATAATAATATACTTGACATTAGTTCAGTGTTGTCCCTGAAGTATAATCTCCTGAGCAACTTATAAAGTATGTTTCTATAGAAGTATTACTGAAGGACTCTGGGAATCACAGCCCACTGCACATAAATAAACTAGCTCTGACAGCGTTACAACATCGCTCTGTCCCATTGGATAGAGAGGACAAGGAAGCTGTGTCCCATTGGATAGTAAGTGGATCTGGAATACAGATTCTTTAGGGTTGTGTTTTTCCCACACTCAGATGAGAATCTCGGAGTTGGGACAGTTTTGTGACTGGTGTTTTGTGGTCATGTTCTGGTATACCAGTCAGGACACCAGAGATTGTATAGTTTTAATACCATATTTCCCTGGGGTTGGTGTGGTCTGTAGCATTCTGACTTGTATTACAGTAACATAAATATGTTTTCATATTTTATTATCCTGGTATCATACTGTACGTGTGTGTGCGTTCCAGACTGCTACGAGGGCAATGGAGAGAGCTACAGAGGAGAGGTGTCAAGGACCAGGTCAGGTCTTCCCTGTTCCCTCTGGAGAGACCACAGGTAGCAAAACCACATGCTACACATCTGCTTGTGTGTTGTGGGGTGGGGCATAGATGGGAGTAGGGCTGTGGTGGTCATGACATTTTGTAAGCTGGTGATTGTTGAGCAAATAACTGCCGGTCTCACGGTAATTGACCGTAAATTAACATAAACACGTTTAGCATAACCTGGCTTCCACGCATTGCCTACAAGCCACTGATGCAGATCTTTGGAAAATCTATATTTTCAAAAGTCTAATAAATCCGTTTAATATAGCCTACACCATCACAATAAATCCATTATATATTTTGGATTTATTGTGAGAAACGCGATATGAAGAAAATGTACTTTATTTCAGAAGAACAGGATAGCGTACTATGAGTTGTGCTTACGTTAGGCGCTAATGTAGCTATGCCATATGGCTGTAGGCTACACTAGTTCATTTAACAGACAAGATTTGCTTAGAATGCTGTGGCATTATTTTATCGTATGAAGAATACAATTGAACATGCTGTATGCTGTTCTGCCTGCGGCTATAGAACCCTGACCTGTTCACCAGACGTGCTACCTTGAACTGCTGTTTTCGACTCTCTCTCTACCGCACCTGCTGTCTCTAACTCTAAATGATCAGCTATGAAAAGCCAACTGACATTTACTTCTGAGGTGCTGACCTGTTGCACCCTCTACAACCAGTGTGATTATTATTACACAGCCAGAAGAGGACTGGCCACCCCTCAGAGCCTGGTTCCTCTCTAAGTTTCTTCCTAGGTTCCTGCCTTTCTAGGGAGTTTTTCCTAGCCACCGTGCTTCAACATCTGCATTGCTTGCTGTTTGGGGTCTTAGGCTGGGTTTCTGTATAGCACTTTGTGACATCGGCTGATATAAAAAGGGCTTCATAAATACATTTGATTGGCTTTATAAATACATTTGATTCAATTTGATTGAATAAAATAAAAAGGATATTTTCTCAATGATAAAAAAACAGGTCCTCCTGTATGCTTACTTTAGAGTTATATATGCAACTTTAGTTGTGATACAAATGTTGGGCTATATGTTTTGATTTGTAATACATGCGACTCTAATGATGAGTTGAAAAAAGTTGCATCAAAGGCATGCACTCTTTGTTTCTTGTGCAGGCCGTGCACACTTCATCAGTCTCTCATTCACAATTTGTCAAGCACTTGATAATATTCTCACAAGGCCTCGAATTTCCCGACAGCATCCCACATGTGTGGCTGTAATGCCCCCTAAAAAATGCAATGCCTTTTGCGGCCAAAGTGGCCGTTGTGCCTTTGGGCTGAATATAATAATTATTATTCCCTTCACCCGGCTGCGTGCTCCGAAGCATCTCTCACATGGCTCTCTCAGATATCTCAATTCTTATTAGCCAATGCCCGTCACCTGATCGGGTCCTTCTCACAGGCATCTGAGCTCCGAAGTAGGCTACAAGTTTGACAGACACATCGGGCAACTGCCTTCTTATAGAATTCCGAGGCGCATATTGGAGATGTTAGAAGAGCTGTCCACATTTACTTTTTATCAGCCAACAAGATGAGTAGGTCTAACAAACAGCAAAAGCTCTAGCTTATGTCAATATACTGTCCCCCATAGTACATAACGTGACCTATTCTATTGGTCAACTTGTCCTTCTGTGCGAGAAATAAATATTCCAAACATAGTCTGGGACAGTTGTGGGATGCGATAGATCCCAAATTAATACAACCACTGCATCAAAAAAAATGTAAAAGCAATGAGGCTGATGCAACAGATCAGAATGTTTAGCTTAAAATGTTAATAAACTATTAGGCTATTTGTTCACATTATAAGCCAGCAGTGCTCACACGGCAGTAGGCTATAAGTGCGAATGTTCCAAAATGCAATTAGCGGGAAAACACATTCTCCAAAGTGACCTCAAATGTGATTATGCATGTAATGCTTTATTATAAAGCTCCATTTTTATGGTAAAAATTATGTTCCCCAAACTTGAAACTCACACGCCGCCTATGAGCCAGTTAGGCTCTACACCGGTTATAAAGTGGATTAATGTGCCTAATTTTAAGTACATATTTGGCCACTTTAGTTGTGATACAAACCTATGGGCTAGGCTACATGAGGTGTGCGACTAGACTTTGAAAAAGTCGCAAAAAGAAGTAATGCGCTGTTTCTTGCATAACTGCACATGCTGTGCATCATTCACAAGTGATAATATATATTTCACAAGTGATAGGATAATATTGTCATCCATCAGACTATTCTTAATTTAATCTTGTCTTTACATACAGTACCAGTCAAACGTTTGGACACCTACTCATTCCAGGGTTTTTCTTTATTTGTACTGTTTTCTACATTGTAGAATAATAGTGAACACATCAACACTATGGAATAATGTAGTAACCAAAAAATAGTTAAACAAATTCTTCAAAGTAGCCACCCTTTGCCTTGATGACAGCTTTGCACACTCTTGGCATTCTCTCAACCAGCTTCATGAGGTAGTCACCTGGAATGCAGGTGTGTCTCGTTAAAAGTTAATTTGTGGAATTTATTTCCTTCTTATTGCATTTGATCCAATCAGTTGTGTTGTGACAAGAAAGGGGTGGTATACAGAAGATATCCCTATTTGGTAAAAGACCAAGTTCATATTATGGCAAGAACAGCTCAAATAAGCACACAGAAACGACAGTCCATCATTATTTAAGACATGAAGGTGAGTCAATTTGGAACATTTCAAAAACGTTGAAAGCTTCTTCAAGTGCAGTCGCAAAAACCATCAAGCGCTATGATGAAACTGGCTCTCATGAGGACCGCCACAGGAAAGGAAGACGCAGAGTTATTTAGAGTTACCAGCCTCAGAAATCAGCAATCAACTGCACCTCAGAATGCAACCCAAATAAATGCTTCACAGAGTTCAAGTAACAGACACATCTCAACATCAACTGTTCAGAGAAGACTGCGTGAATCAGGCCTTCATGGTCGAACTGCTGCAAAGAAACCACTACTAAAGAACACCAATAAGAAGAAGAGACTTGTTTGGGACAAGAAACACGAGCAATGAACATTAGACCGGTGGAAATCTGTCCTTTGGTCTGATGACATATGGATGATCTCCGCATGTGTGGTTCCCACTGTGACGCATGGAGGAGGAGGTGTGGTGGTGCTTTGTTGCTGACAGTATCTGATTTATTTAGAATTCAAGGTAAACTTAACCAGCATGGCTACCACAGGATTCTGCAGCGATACACCATCCCATCTGGTGTCCGCTTAGTGGGACTATCATTTGTTTTTCAACAGTACAATGACCCAAAACACACCTCCAGACAGTGTAAGGGCTATTTGACTAAGAAGGAGAGTGATGGAGTGCTGCATCAGATGACCTGGGCTCCACTTTAACCCAATTGAGATGGTTTGGGATGAGTTGGAACGCAGGGAAGGAAAAGCAGCCAACAAGTACTCAGCATACTACCGTTCAAAAGTTTTGGGTTTATTGTGTTATTGACTGTACGTTTGCTTATCCCATGTGTAACTCTGTTGTTTTTGTCGCACTGCTTTGCTTTATCTTGGCCAGGTCACAGTTGTAAATGAGAACTTGTTCTCAACTGGCCTACCTGGTTAAATATTTTTTTTAGAAGTGTCCTTGTTTTTGAAAGAAAATCACATTTTTTTGTTCATTAAAATAACATCAAATTGATCAGAAGTACAGTGTAGACATTGTTAATGTTGTAAATTACTATTGTAGCTGGAAACGGCTGACTTTTAATGGAATATCTACATTGGCGTACAGAGGCCCATTATCAGTTCCAATGGCACATTGTGTTAGCTAATCCAACTTTATCATTTTAAATGGCTAATTGATCATTAGAAAACCCTTTTGCAATTATGTTTGCACAGCTGAACACTGTTGTTCTCATTAAAGAAGCAATACATCTGGCCTTCTTTAGACTAGTTGTGGGTTCGATTACAGGCTCAAAATGGCCAGAAACAAAGAACTTTCTTCTGAAACTTGTAAGTCTATTCTTGTTCTGAGAAATGAAGGCTTTTCCATGCGAGAAACTGAAGATCTCGTACAACACTGTACTACCCCCTTCACAGAACAGCGCAAACTGGCTCTAACCAGAATAGAAAGAGGAGCGAGGGGACAAGTACATTAGTGTCTAGTTTGAGAAACAGACGCCTCAACTGGCAGCTTCATTAAATAGTACCCGCAAAACACCAGTCTCAACGTCAACAGTGAAGAGGTGACTACGGGATGCTGGCCTTCTTGGCAGAGTTCCTCTGTCCAGTGTCTGTGTTCTTTTACCCTTCTTAATCTTTTATTTGTATTGGCCAGTCTGAGATATGTCTTTTTCTTTGCAACTCTGCCTAGAAGGCAAGCATCCCGGAGTCGGCTCTTCAACATTGCCATAATTTTGAATGGCAGTGTATGTGGGGACTCCTTCAAGACGTTTGGAGAAGCATTCCAGGTGAAGGTGGTTGAGAGGATGCCAAGGGTGTGCAAAGCTGTCATCAAGACAAAGGGTGGCTACTTTAAAGAATCTCAAATGTAAAATATATTTTTTGGTTACTACATGATTCCATATGTGTTATTTCATTGTTTTGATCGTTTCACTATTATTCTACAATGTAGAAAATACTAAAAATAAAGAAAAACCCTTGAATGAGTTGGTGTGTCCTAACCTTTGACTGGTACTGTATACTAAATAATGTGTGAAATTAGTTATGAACAGAGGCAGGGGGGAAAAATACATGTCATCTATGCACTTATATAGCGAATGGAGGACGCTTTTCCCGTGGTTCATTTTCATGCCAGCCAGGTAGGCTATACTCCTGTTTTAAAGTGAAGCAATGTGCTTAATATTAGGAAAGCTGAGAAATAAATATAGTAGGCCTAGCCTATAGAAAGCTGATGGAATCCTCCTCTTTATAATTGAGGCCATCAATTGCATAGCCTATAGAAATGTTGCACAACATGAGCTAATGGGCCCTCATGAAGTGTTTGATTTGACTTTCGATCACATTTACATTGATGTCAGAGTGATTAGAGGGACAATAGGGTGTGGAGTACCAGGCAGTTAGCAAGTTTGGAATCTGACTGCGGTCATGACTTATGACTGCCGGTGTGGCGATAATACGGTCACCGTAACAGCCCTAAGATGGAGTTCCCTATTCAGAAACACATGGTTGAACCTAAGAGGTCATGGGGGAGTTAACCTGTAGCTGACATGTGGTCAAGTCATATTGGTCTAACAAAGAGTCAGAGCCTGGCTGTTCTCAAGGAGAGAAAAACTGGTCCATTACTCCACTCCACTGTAACGGATGGTTGA
Organism: Salmo trutta; assembly: GCF_901001165.1. NCBI lineage: Eukaryota > Metazoa > Chordata > Actinopteri > Salmoniformes > Salmonidae > Salmo > Salmo trutta. Next base: position 740,465 of record NC_042963.1, on the reverse strand, counting down.
GTGGGTGTGTAATAAAGCATCTGGAGGACACGCTGCAGGCTTCCTCTGACCCTGAGCCTCTTTCCTTCTCGGAATACTTCAAAGCCAATCGGTTCCTCTGCTTGGCTCCCGCCCAGAGGTCAGAGGTCAGCAGTTATTGTTTATGTTAGAGAGACTCAGAGGGATCACTCTCTCAGCACGCACGATTGGTCCTCCTCTGAATTCCCCTATTATCATCCTGGAATGTCTGGGAAGGAATTCTGTTGGAGACGTTCCAAACATTACGATCGTTGCCCTGTGTGTGCGTGTGTGTGTGTGTGTGTGTGTGTGTGTGTGTGTGTGTGTGTGTGTGTGTGTGTGTGTGTGTGTGTGTGTGTGTGTGTGTGTGTGTGTGTGTGTGTGTGTGTGTGTGTGTGTGTGTGTGTGTGTGAGAAAGAGATGGGTAAAGAGAGAGAGGCCATACAGAGCTATGGCTCCTCTCATTATGATGGGCTGACAGTCTGTCTTTAACCGTCTCTCATACTCTCCTTTGTTTTTTTTGTGTATAGTTGGGACAGAGATGCAGCGGTGCTGACTGTGGGACAGGAGGGGAGTTTCTGTAGGAACCCAGACAGAGACACACACGGCCCCTGGTGTTACACTAACAGCACTGCGATACCCTGGGACTACTGCAGCGTCAAAGCATGTGAGTCATACACACACACACACACACCACTGCTGTAGTGGCATTGTCACTCTGTTGTCACTGAGACCTCTATCTTGTGTTTCATCCTCTGTCATACAGGTGAACCATCAGAGTACACCATTCCACAGCGAGGTCAGTCGCTCTACTCCACCTTCTGGTTTTCATCTTGTACTTCTCTCTGGGTATAAAATGGTTGTTTCAACATAGTTTCCTCTTTCTCAACTTGTCAGTGGAGGTGTCATGTTTCATCCATAAGACCACCAGGATAGTAGGAGGAGCTCCTGTCGCCATCACAGACGGAAGCTGGATGGTCAGCATACAGAAACGGTACACACACATACACACATATATATATTTATTTATTATACACGCCTGGCTTTGCTTCTCTGTGTTATCTACTGTAGGTATAAACTCTGCTCTAGTGGCAGATATATAGACCATTTGTCCAAGTTGTTGGAGTTAGCAAAGGTCCATTCCCAGTGTGTAATATCATGTGTGGTGTGTTCCCTCCCCAGGTCCAGTCACTGGTGTGGAGGTTCTCTCATACGAGAGGAGTGGGTCCTCACTGACAGACAATGCTTCTCCTCATGGTAACTGCACCTCTCTCGCTCTCTCGCTCTCTCGCTCTCTCGCTCTCTCGCTCTGCCTCTCTCGCTCTGCCTCTCTCGCTCTGCCTCTCTCGGTCTGCCTCTCTCGCTCTGCCTCTTTCGCTCTGCCTCTTTCGCTCTGCCTCTTTTGCTCTGCCTCTTTGTCTTTACTATGCTTACGTCCACCTGTCTCCACAGTGTTCCAGACCTGAGTGAGTATCGTGTGTGGTTGGGTGTATCAGACCTTCGTGGCTTGGCTCCTAACAGCTCCTTCAGACAGGAAGTCTCCATCTCCCATGTGATCTGTGGTCCTGAGGGCTCCAACCTGGCCCTCATAAGGCTGGCCCAGTGAGTGCCTGAACAGAAATATACAAACACTCCTGGTCGTATATCATACGTTTTCTAGTCTTGTATTTTTCAACAACAACAAAAATATTTCTCTCACTCAGGCCTGCCCTCCCTGCAGACAGTGTCCACACCATTCAGCTGCCGGTGGCTGGGTGCTCCATTCCTGATGGCTCGATGTGTAGCATGCATGGATGGGGCGAGACCAAAGGTACACACACATACAATCACATCCATCAAAATTATGTAATCTAGGAAAGGGACTGGTTAATCATTAGCTGTACTGATGTCTTGTTGTCATGACTATAATCTCCCCTCCTCTCACCTATCACTCAGGTACGGGTCATGAAGGTGTACTGAAGGTGGTCCATCTGCCCATGGTCAGTAATGAGAGGTGTAGTGAACAACACAGAGGGAACCTCCAAATCACAGACACCAAGATTTGCGCTGGGGGGAGGAAGGACGAGGGGGTCTGTGAGGTAAGGAATCTGGTGAACTGTGAATGAAATATGCACTGAAACACTTGGAAAAGTTCTCTCTCATCAGGAGTTGACTGTATGTTATTCCTAATGTATGCATTATGTCTCTCCCCCTGTCAGAGGGACTATGGCGGCCCCTTGGTGTGCCAGGAAGGAGAGAGCAGGGTCATAGTGGGGGTCAGTGTCCATGGCAGAGGCTGTGCCCGTGCCAATCGGCCTGGCATCTTCATCAACGTCCCCTTCTACACCCAGTGGATCCACAAGGTGTTCCGACACTACCCCGAACCTCAGATCAACTAGGCACGACCCTCAGATCAACTAGGCTCGACCCTCAGATCAACTTGGCACGACCCTCAGATCAACTTGGCACTACCCTCAGATCAACTAAATATCAAATAGAGATAAACCTTTATCCCATCATCAATCAGAGACTCACTTGACCCCCCCCCCTTGATATAGATACACATTGTTGTCTCTACTCTTACCTGTGGCTCAGTCACGTAAGGACCAACTGAGTCCATGTGCATTTGAAAGGGGGAAAACTCCAGCCATACAGAAAAATATCAAGCGCAACTCCAAACTTGATTCTGGAATTCAGACTCATGGGCTTCTATATGTCTTTGGAGTGGACCTGTGAAGTGGAATGTAATTGTGTTGATCAGACTGCTGGATCGATCCTTTAGATAATATAAATATGTAGTATTACAAACATGCTACTAAGGACAACAGAGGTGTGGATATGTGGTTGGCCAACCACCATGTCCTGAAGCTGGTAAGGTTTGGATGTTCAGGACACATATTGTACACAATCAGTAAGAAGCTGTAGACAATGTGGTAATAGGGGAGAGTGGGGTAAATTGAGACACCCCTTGTTTCTAGGAAACCATATACAAAATTAATAATGTGACCACATTTTTAGGAAGAGGTCATCATTTCATGGAGTCAAAGGAAGAAACCACCCCACAAAGTAAACTGAATGTATTATGTTACAGGTTTTATGATGCTTGTATCTAAACCAAAGTAGATGTACATCAGTTGGGGTCTTTATAAGCTACAATATGAGGTCCTAAACCTAGCATGAAAGTGCATCCTTGTAGCTGTGTGGACTAATATAATCAAAATGAGCCAATGGCCACCATACCCCATACAAATGATGATTACATTTTGTCAATTTTATGCGTATTACGCATAGTATTTTTGCAATGTGTCATGCATATAAACTCATGATAGTGCATTTGTATTATTACAGAGCAGACATCATCATGCCCCTTGTATACAAACGTAAAACAAGCAGGGGTCTAGCCGCCTTGAGTTTCTTGAGAGAGCAGCCAAGGAAGTCAGAGAAGGGAAGAAGTCAATTTGAGCAGCAGCAAAGGATGGAAAAAATTGTCCTTATGACACTGAAGAGGTACATTGGCTATGACAGAGTAGCGGAGGCACACAAGGTCTCATCTGATGACATGGAGTCTCAGCTTGCTGATCATATCAAGAATCTGGCAGACCAGTTTCATGGGCTCAGCCTTAAATGCAGAAAACTACCACAACTGGCACATACGAATTGGCACATTGAAGCAACATCTCTATCCCAGGCAACTGGTTAAGAAATGAAAGGGTCAGTGATATTGAACAGAGAGAGCTATGTCTGAATGAAGATATACACTATACCACACCCCCATTCCATTAATTAAACTTTGACCTACCAGCACCATCACCCACTATCACAGGTCACCATCCCCCACTATCACAGGTCACCATCCCCCACTATCACAGGTCACCATCCCCCACTATCACAGGTCACCATCCCCCACTATCACAGGTCACCATCCCCCACTATCACAGGTCACCATCCCCCACTATCACAGGTCACCATCCCCCACTCTCACAGGTCACCATCCCCCACTCTCACAGGTCACCATCCCCCACTCTCACAGGTCACCATCCCCCACTCTCACAGGTCACCATCCCCCACTCTCACAGGTCACCATCCCCACTTACCTCAAGGCGGCTCAACTGACCTTGTTCCTATGCTCAACTTACCACATACCCGGTGTAAGATGTGCCAAAATACCACTTTTTTTGGACAAGCTATGTTTTCAAAGCTGTTATGTTTCCAGGGATACACAACTACCTGAAATACACTACGAAAGTGTGCTCATCAAACATCTCATTCGAAAATCATGGGCATTAATATAGAGTTGTTCCCCCCTTTGCTGCTATAAAAGCCTACACTCTTCTGCGAAGGCCTTCCACTAGATGTTGGAACGTTGCTGCTTGGACTTGCTTTGCCTCAGCCACAAGCGCATTAGTGAGGTCGGGCACTGATGTTGGGCGATTAGGCTTGGCTTGCAGTCGGCGTTCCAATTCATCCTGAAGGTGTTCGATGGGGTTGAGGTCAGGGCACTGTGCAAGTTCTTCCATACCGATCTCGACAAACCATTTCTGTATGGACCTAGCTTTGTGCAACCAAGGACAGATGATTTTTAAGTGTTACGCGCTTCATCACTCGGTGGTCCCGTTCTTTGAGCTTGTGTGGCTTACCACTTTGTGGCTGAGCCATTATTGCTCCTAGAATTTTGTACTTCACAATAACAGCACATACAGTTGACCGGGACAGCTCTAGCAGAGCAGAAATGGGATGAACTGACTTGTTGGAAAGGTGGCATCCTACTGTATGACGGTGCCACATTGACAGTTACTGAGCTCTTCAGTAAGCCATTCTACTGCCAATGTTTGTTTATGGAGATTGCATGGCTATGTGATTGATTTTATACACCTGTCAGCAATGGGTGTGGCTGAAATAGCCAAATCCACTCATTTGAAGGGGTGTCCACATACTTTTGTGTATATATAGTGTATATGTAGATATCTTTGGTAGAAACAATACTATTTTTCCCTTGACATAGTGATGCTGAATGTAAAAAGAAATGGCTCAACCTACCCCAATCTCCCCTACACTTGATTCCTGAAGTTACTTGAATGTACTGAAAATCAAAAGGCAGTAGCTCTCCACTTCTGTAGTGTTCTTCTGTAGGGCACTGTCAAGGTCACTAAAGCACAGCTCTGTACTTCTTATGGCCTTATGAGGGCATTATATACTGTACTATGCCAATAAGTGTCACAGTGTAAATAGTTTGCCGAGTGTGACTCTAACACTCGGAATGTGATATTGGTCTTATAGACCTGTGAGAGGATGGTGAAGTTGGCCTTTTAGGAATATGGAAAGATCAATCTGAAGCCATTGAATGTAAATATGTTTTATTTCTGTATATGTACAGTATTTTAAAGGTGAAAGGGAATGGATTGCAACTCCAAGCCTTACCAGTGTCCTCTTACCCTCTCCCCTCCTTTCTATTTCCACTTCTCTCCTCCCCGCCTCTCTTACTGCAGTAATGTATTCTGTTTGATAAACACACAACTCATTACCACAGGCCAGTATGACTGATTCCGTGTGTGTGTGTGTGTGTGTGTGTGTGTGTGTGTGTGTGTGTGTGTGTGTGTGTGTGTGTGTGAGAATTCTATTGGAGTGAGTTATATTCCCTCCCCTCCCACAGCCTCTGGCAGACATCCAGTAACTATCTACTCTGGAAATTAACTTTCACAGAATCTGTTACTGCAAACTGTTACCTAAATGGAGATGTACTGTATTTTTTTATGTTATCATTGTGGAAGTATTAGCCTCTATATCTATGACACGTTGGTCTGACTATTTCACCTGGGAATGTGAGGGGTCAGACAAGTAGGCCCACTTTATAGCTTTTCTTATATTTCATGCATTTGTATTTGAACATTTAGTGAAGTTGTATTCTGTGTGTGTGTGTGATGCTGCTATACAATGTTACATTATCTGTACCTGTATACTCTAGGCTACTGTACATGTATTGTTTTTAATTTGAATACTCAATTTCAATACAGTACTATCATATACCTGTAATAGCCTACACCGTGCTCCTTTTTCAATGTATCTGTAAGTTAATCATTGAATACTATGTATTAGTGTTACAGTATATTACGGCATGGCACAATGCCCACATACAATGAGTTTGTCTATTTAATAAGCATTAGGTGGTTGGGAGTGTAATCATAAGACCTAATTTCCATTTCAACCTTTCGGGGAGAATTTGTAGAAGCCTAGGCTTCTACAGGTGTCTAACATTACATTTGCTTCAGAAAGCATCCATAAAATGAACAGAAGGAAATTGTCTTTGACACATGGGTCACATATCAAGCTCATTAAAAGCACCAATGCTAATATACATAGGACAAGACAATTAAAAAGGTAGGCACTAAGTGCAGCATTTTTGTCTAAATGTACTGTTTAAAATTGTTATTGCAGAGCGAGGATTTGTTGTGGATTTTGACTTTGTACTATACAAGCGACCTGGCAGAAGCAATTTGTTTGCTGAGTAGGCAAGTTTGTAGTTGGTTATGAAGCTGCTCTCTGAAGTGTTGGTTATGAAGCTGCTCTCTGAAGTGTTGGTTATGAAGCTGCTCTCTGAAGTGTATCTCATCAATAGACTACTCCCAGTCTGGAATTTACATCTTCCATGTTTCACCTCCATGGCGGACGAGCTGCAGACGCTGGTCAAACCCTCCTCAGTTGAATCCTAAATGATAGTATTGTTTCCAAGCTAGTTAGACAGAAGTGCTGTGAGAGGGATCACCTGTCTAGCTTATTCCAAGACCAGCAATTATCTGTGGAATCGTGTTTTATGTTTTTTGTGGACCCCAGGAAGAGTAGCTGCTGCATTCGCATCAGCTAGTGGAGATCCTAATAAAATGCGGGAACTCGGCTGCAGTGTCCACTAGGTGGTGATAGTGTACAGGCAATATGTGGAGGAAGAATAAGATTTAAACCATAAGTCTAAGCCCTTGCTAAATTGGAGGGGGATCATTTTGCTATTTGATTTAGAATTTTAAGACCCCTTGAAGTGTAAAAAAAAGTCACATTTTTATTTGTCCCTACTGCTATTAGTCCATACAAACGCATTGAATACATATTCACTACATGGAACAGCAGATAGTGCCCCAAAAAAGGAAGTTTGTCATGAAGTGTATGTCCTATATCTGAGAGATGTAACCTCTTATTTTTGGAACTAAACAGTCTCCATATATACTTCCATTCATTGTTTCACCTGATCACGGGGGACCTTCAGACGAGTTTTGTGAAGCCTGTGGGTGTTCTAGTGCAAAACAACCGACATGTACACTACCGGTCAAACGTTTTAGAACGCCTACTCATTCAAGGGTTTTTCTTCATTGTTACTATTTTCTACATTGTAGAATAATAGTGAAGACCTCAAAACTATGAAATAACAGATATGGAATCATGTAGTAACCAAAACATTTTATATTTGAGATTCTTCAAATAGCCACCCTTTGCCTTGATGACAGCTTTGCACACTCTTGGCATTCTCTCAACCAGCTACATGAGGTAGTCACCTAGATTGCATTTCAATTAACAGATGAGCCTTCTTAAAAGTTAATTTGTGGAATTTCTTTCCTCAATGTGTTTGAGCCAATCAGTTGTGTCGTGACAAGGTAGGGAGGTATACAGAAGATAGCCCTATTTGGTAAAAAACCAAGTCCATATTATGGCAAGACAAGCTTATATAAGCAAAGAGATATGACAGTCCATCACTTTAAGATATGAAGGTCAGTCAATATTGAAAGTGCAGTTGCAAAAATCATCAAGCGCTATGATGAAAGTGGCTCTAATGAGGACCGCCACAGGAATGGAAGTCCAGAAATTGCAGCCCAAATAAATGCTTCACAGAGTTCAAGTAACAGACACATCTCAACGTCAACTGTTCAGAGGAAACTGTGAGTCAGGCCTTCATGGTCGAATTGCTGCAAAGAAACCACTAGTAAAGGACACCAATAATAAGAAGAGACTTGCTTAGGCCAAGAAACACGAGCAATGGACATTAGACCGGTGGAAATTTGTCCTTTGGTCTGGAGTCCAAATTGGAGAATTTTGGTTCGAACCACCTTGTCTTTGTGAGACGCGGTAAGGGTGAACGGATGATCTCTGCATGTGTAATTCCCACCTTAAAGCATGGAAGAGGAAGTGTTATGGTGTGGGGGTGCTTTGCTGGTGACACTGTCTGTGATTTATTTAGAATTCAAGTCACACTTAACCAGCATGGCTACCACAGCATTCTGCAGCGATACGCCATCCCATCTAGTTTGCGCTTAACGCTTTATTTGTTTTTTTCAACAGGACAATGACCCAACACACCTGCAGACTGTGTAAGGGCTATTTGACCAAGAAGGAGAGTGATGGAGTGCTGCATCAGATGACCTGGCCTCCACAAACAAATCAAATGTTATTGGTCACTTACACATGTTTAGCAGATGTTATTGCAGGTGTAGGGAAATGCTTGTGCTTCTAGTTCCGACAGTGCAGCAATATTTAACAAGTAATGTCTAACAATTTCAGAACAAATACCTAATACACACATCTAAGTAAAGGAATGGAATTAAGAATATATGGATGAGCAATGTCAGAGCGTCATAGACTAAGATACAGTCGATAGTATAGAATACAGTACAGTATTTGCATACTGCATGAGATGAGTATTGGAAGATATGTAAACATTATTAAAGTGACATTATTAAAGTGACTGGTGTTCCATTTATTAAAGTGGCCAATGATTTAAAGTATGTGTATGTAGGCAGCAGCCTCTCTGTGCTAGTGATGGCTATTTAACAGTCTGATGGCTTTGAGATAGAAGCTGTTTTTCAGTCTCTTGGTCCCACAATCCCCCCAACCTCAACCAAACTGAGATGGTTTGGGATGAGTCAGACCGCAGAGTGAAGCAAAAGCAGCCAACAAGTGCTCAGCATATGTGGGAACTCCTTAAGACTGTTGGAAAATCGTTCCAGATGAAGCTGGTTGAGAGAATGCCAAGAGTGTGCAAAGCTGTCATCAAGGCAATGGGTGGCTACTTGAATAATCTCAAATATAAAATATATTTTGATTTCTTCAACACTTTTTGGTTACTACATGATTCCATATGTGTTATTTAATAGTTTTGATGTCTTCACTATTATTCTACAATGTAGAAAATAGTAACAATAAAGAAAAACCCTTGAATGAGTAGGTGTTCTAAAACTTTTGACCGGTAGTGTACGTGTTCATGAGAGTCCACAGAGGGGTCATCAGTGTGTATCCTAAACTATTCAGATGCTACAGACAGATGTTGGCAGATTGGCTGTACCGACTTCTGTCGAGTCCCAAGACGCTTGTGGGGATCGTAGAGCAAAACGGAGAACACCACCGTGTTTGTGAGAGTTTAATCTTCCCTTAGAATATCTTCTTTCCATATTTTGTAGTCCAAACCGTTCGGACGCTACAGACAATTTTGTGAGAAGAGGTTGCATGGTCTAACAAACACCACTCTAGCTGTCACCTTTCACTGCAGATGCAGGGCTGTGTGTATGTCACAGCAGTGATGCTGTGCTAGAGCAGGGTTCTCCCTGACTGACGGTGTCTTTAATGTTGGCTGCTCTTATAGCCCTGCACCCACATCATTCCCCACATAAGCCACTATGCACCCAAACACACTTAAACAGAGGCATGCCTGAGAGACACTGAAACGCAAGGGATGGAGCTGGAAGGGAGAGAGAGAGAGAGGGAGAGGGGATTAAATGCTGAATCCATTGATGTAGCATTTAAGAAGTTACAGCCAGCAGAAAATACACAGAATATACATTTTCTGTTGTGTGAGTTCTACATGCTACTGCTGACATGCACAACACACACACACACAGCCACCGGTGTCCCAGCAGACGTGTGGGGGCCGTACTCAAAAAAATTAGCTTAGACCTGAGGTTTATACTTGTGGTTTAAAATAGCTAGCTGCTATCTTTTCTCATAGGCCAACCTGGCACAATAAGTAACCTGGCACTATGCTGAGGCCAACCAGCTGAGCACATGATTATATCCTGTAACAGAATAACGAATCAACCTATCAGATACCTTACATGATAGAGCCACCATCCAATTGCATTTGTTACATTTTTTTTTACAATCACTAGGACCAATTTCTCAATACTTAGGTAACTATTTTCAAAACTCTTCACACAGTGAACATAACAGCTGTCACAGATTTCTTCGTCGTCAGACGATATAGCGAAATCATCGTCGGAGAACGTGGACCAATACGCAGAGGAGTTAGTGCTCATCATCTTCATTTATTAAATGAATGTGCACACGGAAAAACAAGAAAACGAAATAAGACTAGTGACAGTTTTACATGCATGCATGCATGCATGCATGCATGCATACATACATACATACATACATACATACATACATACATACATACATACATACATACATACATACATACATACATACATACATACATACATACATACATACATACATACATACATACATACATACATACATACATACATACATAAACACAGTGCAAAATACAACTACCCACAACCTACCAAACAAATACACACCTACTTATAGGACTCCCAATCAGAGGCAACTAGAAACACCTGCCTCCAATTGAGAGCCCAGCACCCAAAACTACACATAGAAAAACAAACCTAGAACCTATACCAAAACTAACACCCCCACTACACCACACACAAAACCACATAATACAAAACAAATATACCTCTGCCACGTCCTGACCAAATATAATACAAATAATACCTAAATATTGGTCAGGACGTGACAACAGCAGTCAATGTGGGCTAAACTATGGATAATTTTTCATTGCTTTGGCACAAAATGCATTCAATGACTACATCTTTCAATTTGCATGAACTCTTTTCTCACTCAGATACAACCACCACCAAAACTCTATGTACCTACAGGCCAATTTGCACATGTTTACATACTCTTTTCAAAACTGTTAAACTTAAGTTCAAAACTTAAAATAACACAAAATTTAATAAGAATTTGCTACATTTCTACAGTAATACCGTATTGAAATATATTCCAAATCTAAAAAATGAAATACTATCAAAACCATTAGACCAACCACAGCTGATTCCCATTGTAGCCGAACACCTACGCAGGTGTTAGTCTGTCAGTTACATTACCATCTATACAAAAGGGGACATCTTAGGAATAATGCTGTACTGTAATGTAAACATGGACCCAGCCAGAGATAGAGAAGTGGCTGACAGAGGAAGAAGAGTGGCTGGGAGAGGGAGAGGAGTACGTATGCGTGGTGGAAGAAGACAGAGAGGAAGATCAAGAGCTGTAGTCTCAGATGAGATTAGGGCTACTATAATTGATCATGTAATAAATCATGATCTATCAATGAGAGAGGCTGGTCTGAGAGTGCAGCCAAATCTGCAACGCTCAACAGTGGCATATATTCTGAGAAATTTCCGTCAAAACAACAGGTAAGATGTACATTCTGCAAGGGCATCTGACTGAACTGCACATTACAGAAGTAAATTGAGCAAAGCCTCCAAACCTACTTGTGTGTAATTGTAATTGTTTTTGTACTTCTGCTTAGGACCCAACGATTACCTCCTACAGGCGGGAGAGGTAGGATTTTCACTGCTGTGCAGGAAACTGCAATCATTGATATGGTCATCAGAAACAATGGCATAAAACTCACAGAGATTCGGGACGAGTGTTGGCAGACAATGTAAGCATAACAACTATTTCTAGAGTCCCGAAACAACATCAAGTCAGGATGAAGCAGTTGTACACTGTCCCTTTTGAGAGGAACTCTGAACAAGTCAAGCAACTTAGGAACCAATAAGTCCAGGTAAGATGACTATAATATACAGAACTGGTTTTGAACAAAACCAAACAGGGCAGAGGCACACAATGGCATGTTTTAAGGTATAATGTAAACTACCGTAATAGCCTAACTCTTATGTTGCCTTGTGGATTTATTTTAGAGAGTCATGGAGATTGAAGCCAGGCAAACACCCCACATATTCATCTTTGTGGATGAGGCTGGTTTCAACTTGGCCAAAACACGGCGGTGAGGAAGGAATGTGATTGGGAAAAGAGCCACAGTGGATGTCCCGGGCCAGAGGGGTGCCAACATCACAATGTGTGCAGCAATATCCTCTGATGGATTGCTGTTACACAAACCGCTAATTGAGCCACACAACACCGAGCATCTCATTTCATTCCTGGATGACCTCTATGGAAGGGTTGTGCCAAGTGAGGAAAGGGTTGCAGTGAGGCGAAATTGGCCAACGTAATTGTATGGGACAATGTGTCATTTCACCACTCCCGTGCAGTCACAGAGTGGTTTGCAGCCCATCCCAGGATGATGTCACTTTTCCTCCTTCCTTACTCTCTATTCCTCAACCCCACAGAGGAATTATTTTCCTCAAGGAGGTGGAAGGTTTATGACCACCATCCACATGATCAAATGTCCCTCCTCGACGCAATGAATGCTGGATGCCTGGGCATATCTGCAGAAGATTGCCAGGGATGGACCAGGCATGCCAAAAGATTCTTTCCTAGGTGTATTGCCCAAGATGACAAAAGATGTGACGTGGATGAGAACCTGTGGCCAAATGCATATGACAGGGTTGACTAGTATTGCTACTGAATCTGTATCAGTAGATGGTGTATATACAAAATATTGCATTTTGGAATCACTCAATGCCATAAAATGACATAAAACATATTGAAGCATATTGCATCATGTCTCATACATTCCTGTAACATATTCTGCAGTGAATTCTAAACAGTAGCGAGGTGTCATTCTTCTTTTGTAAAGAAAACATTGTGTAATGCAGCCTGTTGTTAGTGTTGTTTAGGTCATTGTTTTATGAGTGACAACGTGTGCTTGTTGGGTGACAACCTTTGCTAGTGTTATGGAAGAACGAGTTGATGTGAGACATGTAATGAAGTGTTTTGGTAGTTTTAGGGCATTTTGAACGTGAAATTAACTGCTGTGCCAAGCTGAAAGTTAGTTAGGAGAACTGTGTGAAGAGTTTTGAAAAAGTGACCTAAGTATTGAGAAATGGGTCCTAGCGATTGTAAAAAAAAAACTGTAAACAGGTCAACTTGGCCACCAGAGGGAGATTCTAAAACCTCCAACTTCAAGGTACATTTTTTTTACCCATGTCTCAGTCATAGGTGCAGTGTGCAAATATACATTACATGACGCTTCCTTGACTAGGCTACTGATGTTACACAAAATTCTAAAGGCACGTTTTTGCATATATGAGAAAATGCTAACTTTTTGCTTACTGTTTCACACACATCGATTTGCTTTTAGTGATAAAACAAGTAAAAGGATTATACTTGTATATTTGTAGCTACACTGTAAAAAAATTTAAAAGAAGATGGTGGTCTTGTCAAATAGCTGTATTCCATCACTACTACCATTCCAAATTGGTGTTGCAGTATGCTAAGACAGTTTGCCCGAAGTTTGAGAGATATCACAGCTGTAAGTTCAAACCCCACTTGGGGTCATTTGTTGTTTAAAGGAAATAACACTCCACTCCTGGTCCTCAGGTCAAATAACACATATGTGACAAAGTACATAATTATACCAATGCATAGAAAACAATGTAGGCCTATATGTAAAATGTAATATAATTATTAGGCCCTATCATATCAGTGTGTTTCTCTACAAGGCTGAAAAAAGATGTACAGTTGAAGTCGGAAGTTTACATACACTTAGGTTGGAGTCATTAAAATGAGTTTTTCAACTACTCCACAAATTTCTTGTTATTAACAAACTATAGTTTTGGCAAGTCGGTTAGGACATCTACTTTGTGCATGACAAAAGTAATTTTCCAACAATTGTTTACAGACACATTATTTCACTTATAACTCACTGTATCACAATTCCAGTGGGTCAGAAGTTTACATACACTAAGTTGACTGTGCCTTTTAACAGCTTGGAAAATTTCAGAAAATTATGTCATGGCTTTAGAAGCTTCTGATAGGCTAATTGACATCATTCGAGTCAACTGGAGGTGTACCTGTGAATGTATTTCCTCATTGCTTGTGCCTCTTTGCTTGACATCATGGGAAAATCCCCAAAAATTCAGCCGAGACCTCAGAAAAAAATTGTAGACCTCCACAAGTCTGGATCATCCTTGCGAAACAAAAATAGACCTTTTGGCCATAATGACCATTGCTATGTTTGGAGGAAAAAGGGGGATGCTTGCAAGCCGAAGAACACCATCCCAACTGTGAAACACGGTGGTGGCAGCATCATGTTGTGGGTGTGCTTTGCTGCAGGAGGGACTGGTGCACTTCACAAAAGAGATGGCATCATGAGGATGGAAAATTATGTGGATATATTGAAGCAACATCTCAAGACATCAGTCAGGAAGTTAAAGCTTGGTTGCAAATGGGTCTTCCAAATGGACAATGACCACAAGCATACTTCCAAAGTTGTGGCAAAATGGCTTAAGGACAACAAAGTCAAGGCATTGGAGTGGCCATAACAAAGCCCTGACCTCAATCCTATAGAAAATGTGTGGATAGAACTGAAAAAGTGTGTGCAAGCAAGGAGGCCTACAACCTGATTCAGTTACACCAGCTCTGTCAGGAGGAATGGGCCGAAATTGACCCAACTTATTGTGGGAAGCTTATGGAAGGCTACCTGAAACGTTTGACCCAATTTAAACAATTTAAAGGCAATGCTACTAAATACTAATTGAGTGTATGTAAACGTCTGACCCACTGGGAATGTGATGAAAGAATTAAAAGCTGAAATAAATCATTCTCTCTACTATTATTCTGACATTTCACATTCTTAAAATAAAGTGGTGATCCTAACTGACCTAAGACAGGGAATTTTTACTATAATTTAATGTCAGGAATTGTGAAAAACTGAGTTTAAATGCCTTTGGCTAAAGTGTATGTAAAGTTTCGACTTCAACTGTAGCTCCTCATTAAATCATTCTTAAACTTTATTTTCAAGGTGTTAATTCCACTTCCCTTCAACACCCTAACAACATAAATGTAATTCTACATTTCAAAAGGGGAAAAAATACATCCATTGGAGATTCAAATCTATGCTGGGTACTCTACACTGTTAGCTTTTGTAAGGCGTGGGTGTTGGTAGATGAGGAATCAAATGCAGGAGAACAGCGATTCAGTGTATGGGCTTTAATAGGCTTCCACACAAAACGACAGCCAACCCCAAACAGCACACAGAGTGCACAACAAAGCAAAGTGCCCCAAACACACGGGACAAAACACAGCTTGTGCAAACATACGCACCACTGAAGAATGTGCAACAAACCGCGTGTAATCACGCACAGCATACAATGGAAAAAATAATCCCACACACAGAGCAGGCGGGCCTGCTGGCTAATAAAGCCAGCTAATTAGCCCAACTAAGAACAGGTGCACCTAATAACGAAAAGGGGGGAAAACAAAAAGGAATCAGTGGCAGCTAGTAGGCCGGTGACGACGACCGCCGAGCGCCACCCGAGCAGGAGGGGGAGCCACCTTCGGTAGGAGTCGTGACAGCTTTTGTGCAGTCACTCATGATCTATACTGAACAAAAATATAAACGCAACATGTAAAGTGGGGTTCATTGTTTCTTGAGCTGAAATAAAAGATCCCAGAAATGTTCCATATGCACAAAAAGCTTATTTCTCTCAAATTTTGTTCACAAATTTGTTTACATCCTTGTTAGTGAGCATTCCTCCATCCACCTGACAGGTGTGGCATATCAAGAAGCTGATTAAACAGCATGATCAGTACACAGGTGCACCTTGTGCTGGGGACAATAAAATGGCACTCTAAAATTTGCAGTTTTTCCACACAACACAATGCCACATATGTCTCATGTTTTGAGGGAGCCTGCAATTGGCATGCTGACTGCAGGATAGTTGCCAGAGAATTGAATCTTCATTTCTCTACCATAAACTACCTCCATTGTCATTTTAGAGAATTTGGCAGTACGTCCAACCGGCTTCACATCCGCAGACCACGTATAAACACGCCAGCCCAGGACCTCCACATCCAGCTTCTTCACCTGCAGGATGGTCTCAGACGTGCCACCCGGACAGCTGATGAAACTGTGGATTTTAACAACTGAAGATTTTCTGCACAAACTATCAGAAACCATCTCAGGGAAGCTCATCTGAGTGCTCATTGTCCTCACCAGGGGCTTGACCTGACTGCAGTTTGGCGTCCTAACCGACTTCAGTGGGTGAATGCTCACCTTTGATGGCCACTGGCATGCTGGAGAAGTATGCTCTTCACGGATGAATCCCAGTTTCAACTGTATCAGGCAGACAGCGTGTATGGCGTCGTGTGGGCGAGAGGTTTTCTGATGTCAACGTTGTGAACAGAGTGCCCCACGGTGGTGGTGGGGTTATGGTATAGGCAGGCAAAAGCTACGGACAACGAACACAATTGCATTTTATCAATGGCTATTTGAATGCATAGAGATACCGTGATGAGGACAATGTTGTGTCATTCATCCACCACCATCACCTCCTGTTTCATCATGATAATGCACGGACCCATGTCGTAAGGATCTGTACACAATTTCCCAGTTATTTCACGGCCTGCATACTCACTAGACATGTAACCCGTTCATTGAGCATGTTTGGGATGCTCTGGATCGTCGTGTACGACAGAGTGTTCCAGTACCTGCCAATATCCAGCAACTTCACACAGCCATTGAAGAGGAGTGGGACAATATTTCACAGGCCACAATCAACAGCCTGCATGAGGCAAATGGTGGTCACACCAGATACTGACTGGTTTTCTGATCCACACCCCTACTTTTTTTAAGGTATCTGTGACCAACAAATGCATATCTGTATTCCCAGTCATGTGAAATCTATAGATAAGGTTCTAATTAATTTATTTCAATTAACTGATTTCCTTATATGAACTGTAACTCAGTAAAATCTTTAAAATTGTTGCATGTTGTGTTTATATTTTTGTTCAGTGTAGTTCATTTTGTGAAAAAGTTTTGGATCACGTCCAGCTACATCAACGATTTTAATTGGCTGATACGGAATCTGTTATCGGATATAATCATGTGCTCAGTTGGTCGTCCTCAGCATAGTGGCTTATTGTGCCAGGTTGCCCTATGAGAAAAGATAGCAGCTAGCCATTTTAGACCACCGGTCTAAACCTTGGATCTAAGAAAAAGCTTGTGAGTATTGCCCCTTGGTGTCTCATCTAGAGGCAGAGAGCAGCGTGACTGCCATGGCTCCTGTCTGCTTAACGACCCATAGCACACAGCTACTGTCACGGACCATCATGCCTGGCTGACTGCTGACTGCTCATACATGTAGGAGGGAGGGAATGAAGGAGGGACGGAGAGGGAAGAGAGAGAGAGATAGAGAGTGCTATAATGGCTGATGAATGTGCTCTCTATGATTACAATATTAACTCTTGGTTTAAAGGCCAAGCGCAATCAAAAACGTGGTTTCCTATGTTTTATTTATATTTCCCCACATTGAGTTTGGAATAATACTGTGAAATTGTGAAAATTATGAAAATGCCTTTTTAGTGTAAGAGCTGTTTGAAAAGACTGCCTACAATTTCAGCCTGTTTTGATGGGTAAATTAGTTAATAGACCAATAAGAAAGAGAGTTCCAAACCTCTCTGCCAATAACAGTTAGTTTTCAGTTTTCCCCTCCCCATTCAGATCATTCTCAGAGAGTCCTAGCAAAATTCTTGCCTGAGAATTCCTCTTTGCTAAGAAGCTATTTTTGTAAGTTTTTGACCATTTTAATTGAAAACATTACAGTAAGGTACTTATTTTAATGATCTCCGTCCCCAAACAGATTTGGTTGGTCTGGACCGGACCTAATCTGAACCAATCATAGACCTCTATGTTTCACAAGTTTGGAGATCAAAATACAGCACAGTAGAGTACAGCAAAGTACCGTATCAGTACAGTACAGCACAGTAGAGTAAAGTATAGTACAGTACCAAATAACACATTTTCACTGCACCTATCTGGTGTACAGTATGTGACAATATTTTGAAAATGTCTTTTTACAGTAGAGTTCAGTCTGAACCAATCATGGACGTCTATGTTTGGCCCAAATCAATAACGGTCCTGGCCCAGACCAATCTACATCTGTGGATGATGGACGTTGAAATTAAAGCTGGTCCAGATCGTACCAAAAAATGGCGTCTGTACACAGACTGATCAAATTTCAACTACTTTCCAACGTCTATGGACGTCCAGTGTCGGTATGGATGCTGGTTACAGTAAATGGAAAAAGAGAGGGGGCTCATGAGTAGGTGTCAGTAAGAGCAGGGAGAGATGACATTAACTGGAGAGAGAGAGAGAAGGATGAGAAAGAGGCAGAAAGTGGGAGAGAGAGGGAAGGATTTTCAGACTTGGTTTGACCACCAGACGACAGAAAGAGAAATAAAACAGTTCTGAGCTGAATATAACAGTATGCCAGTGGAAGGGAGGACAGTAGCAGGTGACACAACTGTGTTTTGTGACTACTATGACTTCCCATTGTAGCCAATTCAATTGCAGTAATTCCATTACCATTTTTGTTTTGCAATTTTGCTACAAATGTAATAAACCAAATAGATACCAGTAAAAGGTGCTTGCCTACGGAGCTGTGAGGGGAACGGCACCTCCGTACCTTCAGGCTCTGATCAGGCCCTACACCCAAACAAGGGCACTGCGTTCATCCACCTCTGGCCTGCTCGCCTCCCTACCTCTGAGTAAGCACAGTTCCCGCTCAGCCCAGTCAAAACTGTTCGCAGCTCTGGCAACCCAATGGTGGAACAAGTTCCCTCACGACGCCAGGACAGCGGAGTCAATCACCACCTTCCGGAGACACCTGAAACCCCACCCCTTTAAGGAATACCTGGGATAGGATAAAGTAATCCTTCTAACCCCCCCCCCCTTAAAATATTTAGATGCACTATTGTAAAGTGGTTGTTCCACTGGATATCATAAGGTGAATGCACCAATTTGTAAGTCGCTCTGGATAAGAGTGTCTGCTAAATGACTTAAATGTAAATGTAAATGTAAAAACACTGTAACTAATTGGTAGGTCTGCCTTTATTTGTTTCTTCTGTGAACTTTCATTATTCTCCATCCTCATGAGGGAGAGAAATTATAAACTATATGTGTCACGGTTGTCGTCGGTGAAGGAGGACCAAAACGCAGCAGGTACGTGTATGCTCATCTTGATTTTTTAATTACTCTCAAAATGAACATACAAAAATAACAAAGAAATGAACGATCAACAAAAACAGTCTGGTAAGGCACAAGGCTAAACACAGAACAATCACCCACAAATACCAAACACAAACACACCCTACTATATGGGACTCTCAATCAAAGGCAGATAGACAACACCTGCCTTCAACTGAGAGTCCCAACCCCAATTAACCAAACATAGAGATACACTCACTAGACTCCACATAGAAATACCTAAACATAAACCAAAACCCGGAATTACTAAATCAAACACCCTTTTAACAAAACACACCACCCTGAACCACATAAAACAAATACCCTCTGCCACGTCCTGACCAAACTACAAAACAATTAACCTTATACTGGCCAGGACGTGACAATATGAGGGTTTTTGGTAATGGAATTTCAAGGCGCAGGGCAATGTTTCTTAAACGTACACAAGGCAAATAATTTAGTTTGTGTGGGTCCACAATGAGTTCTGAGACAGACAGGAGGAGCGATATTTAAACCACAGGACTCATACTACAGACCTCGAGTTTCAGACGCAAAAGCATTGTACATAAAGCAATTGTCTTGTCTTTTGAACTGCATTAACCCTTATGATGTCTTAACGGTAAAAAATGACCCGTCACTATGTTTAACAGCAGAGATAACCGCCTAAATGATATTTTTTCAACTTTAAATTTGATATCGTTTCCTAGTGACCCCGACATTGGAATAAGTGAAACATCGCCTTTGTTCATATTTCCATGAAAGCTGTACACCGCCAGCGTCAAAGATTGTCATTTTTGACCCAGCAGTTATAAAAAGATGGACTGAGGGGGCACAATGTCACGTGTGACAATTTCTTCACCTCTTATGAACTCAGCCAGCAGCTCCTGAAGAGGAAGATCACCATGGTTGGCACAGTTAGAAAGAACAAGCCTGAGCTCCCCCCTGCACTCCTCGCAACAAGGGGGAGAGAGGCCTTCTCATCAAAGTTTGCCTTCACCCCCACCACCACTCTAGTTTCTTACCTCCCAAAGAGGAACAAGAATGTGGTCCTCCTGAGCACACTCCACAAAACGTCTGAGATCAGTGATCGTGAAGACAGGAAGCCAGCCATCATCCTGGACTACAACCACAACAAAGGAGGTGTGGACAACCTGGACAAGGTGATTGGAACTTACAGCTGCAGGAGGACGACTGCCCGCTGGCCTCTGGTCATCTTCCATAACATCATTGATGTGTCCTCATACAATGCCTTCGTGATACGGAACAAGATCAATTCTACCTGGATTCCTGATAAGCGGAACAAGAGAAGGGTGTTCCTGGAGCAGCTGGGAAAGGCACTTGTAACCCCACACATTCAAAGAAGGGAGCGCCTCCCCTGCACAGCAGCCTCTGCAGCACTTGTGAAAGCTGTTCAGGGGGCTGAATCTTGTCCTAATCCACCTGAAGCTGCAGCTGGGGCAGGCAAGAGGAGGAGATGCCAATTCTTCCCCCCAAAGAAGGACTGTAAAACAAATACTATGTGCTGCACATGTGAGAAATACATCTGCAAAGTCCATGCACACACATTTGCATACTGTCCTACATGTGCTAATTAGAGTTGATTGATTTATGTTCTACACATTTTTGTTTTGTATGTATTATCTTATTTTCTTCTTATTTATTGTTGTTGTTTATACACCTTGTGGGTGGGTGGGGGCAATGGTTAAAAAAATGGGAGAAATCTAGTATTTTGTAGTTGAATTCCTCATTGTACACTATATAAGAATATATAGTGGCTTGCGAAAGTATTCACCCCCCTTGGCATTTTTCCTATTTTGTTGCCTTACAACCTGGAATTAAAATGGATTATTAGGGGTTTGTATCATTTGATTTACACAACATGCCAACTACTTTGAAGATGCTAAATATTTTTTATTGTGAAAAAAACAAGAAATAACAGGAAAAAAACAGAAAACTGCGTAACGATTCAAAGTGAATACTTTGTAGAGCCACATTTAGCAGAAATTACAGCTGCAAGTCTCTTGGGGTATGTCTCTATAAGCTTGGCACATCTAGCCACTGGGATTTTTGCCGTTCTTCAAGGCAAAACTGCTCCAGCTCCTACAAGTTGGATGGGTTCCGCTGGTGTACATCAATCTTTAAGTCATACCACAGATTCTCAATTGGATTGAGGTCTGGGCTTTGACTAGGCCATTCCAAGACATTTAAATGTTTTCCCTTAAACCACTCGAGTGTTACTTTAGCAGTATGCTTCGGGTCATTGTCCTGCTGGAAGGTGAACCTCCGTCCCAGTCTCAAATCTCTGAAAGAGTGAAACAGGTTTCCCTCAAGAATTTCCCTGTGTTTAGCGCCATCCATCATTCCTTCAATTCTGACTAGTTTCCCAGTCCCTGCCGATGAAAACAACCCCACAGCATGATGCTGCCACCACCGTGCTTCACTGTTGGCATGGTGTTCTTGTGGTGATGACAGGTGTTAGATTTGTGCCAGACATAGTGTTTTCCTTGATGGCCCAAAAGCTCAATTTTAGTCTCATCTGACCAGAGTACCCTTTTTCCATATGTTTGGGGAGTCTCCCACATGCCTTTTGGCGTGCACCAAACGTGTTGCTTATTTTTTTCTTTTATGGCCACTCTTCCATAAAGCCCAACTCTGTGGAGTGTACGACTTAAATTGTTCTTATGGAGAGATACTCCAATCTTTGCTGTGGAGCTTTGCAACTCCTTCAGGGTTACCTTTGGTCTCTTTGTTGCCTCTCTGATTAATGCCCTCCTTGCCTGATCTGTGAGTTTTGGTGGGTGGCCCTCTCTTGGCAGGTTTGTTGTGGTGCCAT
The DNA here is from genome assembly GCF_901001165.1 of Salmo trutta. NCBI lineage: Eukaryota > Metazoa > Chordata > Actinopteri > Salmoniformes > Salmonidae > Salmo > Salmo trutta. The sequence goes on along the minus strand of NC_042963.1, from coordinate 718,440 downwards.
ATTCTTTACATTTTTTAATAATGGATTTAATGGTGCTCCGTGGGATGTTCAAAGTTTCTGATATTTTTTTATAACCCAACCCTGATCTGTACTTCTCCACAACTTTGTCCCTGAACTGTTTGGAGAGCTTCTTGGTCTTCATAGCGCCACTTGCTTGGTGGTGCCCCTTGCTTTGTGGTGTTGCTGACTTTGGGGCCGTTCGGAACAGGTCTATATATACTGAGATCATGTGACAGATCATGTGACACTTACATTGCACACAGGTGGACTTTATTTAACTAATTATGTGACTTCTGAAGGTAATTTGTGGAACTAGATCTTATTTAGGGGCTTCATAGCAAAGGGGGTGAATAGATATGCATGCAACCCTTCCTTTTTTTGTGTAGTTTTTGATACAATACATTTTTTTCATTTCACTTCACCAGTTTGGCCTATTTTGTGTATGTCCATTACATGAAATCCAAATAAAAAATATTTTAAATTACAGGTTGTAATGCAACAAAATAGGAAAAAACGCCAAGGGGGATTAATACTTTTGCAAGGCACTGTATTACTATGTTGTCAAAAAAGTAAAATGCATCAAAACTACTTTCCGCACATTTCTGCTACTTTCTTAGGCTTTACAAGTGCATTCTCTTGCTAAACCATTTGTTTACACCTATGCAGTACCTTTAGCAATAATAAACCTCTACTTTAGTAAAAAAAACTATTTTGACAGGTGTGTTGTAATAATAAAAAACGAGTGGTGTCCACTGATTGAATGCAGTCTTTCTGCATTGTGAAGAGGGAAAACCCAGATATTCATGAAGATTGTGATGAATGACAGGTTGTTTCTTCATGCAAAAAAGATGTAGGGTTTAAAATTCAATTAAGATTCTTTATTTGAGGGGTTTAGTGAAGGTGGGTCATTTTTGACCCTTAGGACAAGGGGAGTATACAGAATGTTAAGACTACACAAGGGTTAAGGCATTCACTTTCTGGGAAGCCTCTCTTCCTCTCTCCATCTATGTGGTCCTTCTCTCCGATGAAGCCATCTAGGATGGATGATGGATGGATGGATGGATAGACAGGTGGATGGATGGATGGGTGGATGGATGGATGGATGGATGGGTGGATGGGTGGGTGGATGGGTGGGTGGGTGGATGGATGTGTGGACAGGTGGATGGATTGATGGGTGGATGGATAGACAGGTGGATGGATTGATGGGTGGATGAATGGATGGGTGGATGGATGGATGGATGGAAGGATGGATGGATGGGTGGATTGATGGATGGGTGGATGGGTGGATGGATTGATGGGTGGATGGATGGATGGATGGGTGGATGGATGAATGGATGGGTGGACGGGTGGATGGATGGATGGATGGGTGGATGGATGGATGGATGGGTGGATGGGTGGATGGATGGGTGGGTGGGTGGGTGGATGGATGGATGGATGGATGGATGGGTGGGTGGGTGGGTGGGTGGATGGATGTGTTAACGGGTAGATGGATTGATGGGTGGATGGATAGACAGGCGGATGGATGGATGGATGGATGGATGGATGGGTGGATGGATGGATGGATGGGTGGATGGATTGATGGATGGGTGGATGGATTGATGGATGGAGGGGTTCAAGGTGTGTCTGTTGGTGGCGTCTCTTCGTCTCCTGTGAAAGGTCTCTTACAATTTGAAGTATGTGTGTGTGCGTGTATCTATGCGTTTGTTTGTGTGTGTAAGTGTCAGTGAGTTTCCTCGCCTGTATGTGTACAGTTCTCCTGCGGTGTGTGAATGTGTGTAGTGCGTCACCCTGCTCTCTCTGTCCCAGGTGCCCAGTAGGAATGGGCATATGGTAACCCTGTGATACGAGCTGGACTTAATGACATTACTGCCACCACAAACAAAATTCTGACGTCACTGTCCTCCTCCTCAGCCTGAGGCAGAGATACCAGAGCCCTGTTGGCATCCTTACACAGAGGTGCTTGGGATGGAGGCAGGGGTGGATAGGTGATAGAGGAAGAGACCCTCACAGGCTTATTTTAACCTCTGTAATTAGAGTGAGTGAGTGATCGTGGGAGGTTGAACGAGTGAAAATCTCTAGTACTATCAGCATAGCACAGCATGAAATTCACAGCCAAGTCACCCGTAATACAAGTCAGTATTCGATGTCTATCCATGTCTGAGGACATCAGGAGATGATGTGGAAATGAGCCACTAGGGGCAACAGTGAGTGCTGTTACCTTCAAGTAGGTTCTGGTTTTGTTAGGGCATTGTGGATGAGGATGGTGGATGGGCGTGAGCATCTGCCTCTGATTCCAAAGGGTGAAAATTCAAAACTAGCAATAGAAAGTTGTTTTTGAGATTTTTGTTTTAAACCTAACCTAAAAAGTAACCCTTACCATAACCACTCGGAGTTAACACCATAACCTTAAGAATTCGGGGTTAACCAGTTAAATGTAATTTAAAATCTCACCTTTCTGGTAGAAATTGTTATAAATTGCTGAGGTGTAGTCACTTTTGAAGTCCCAAGCTCTAGTACACAGTAGAAATATGATACAAATATGAAAACATGAAGTATTTTATATAATGTATTTTCTATTCAACAAAACTGTTTGAATAAGACTGTAAATGACGTGTATGCTTTCTAAATATAGTATAATCAAATTATAAAAGACTAACTATAAGATTTTACCTTAAAATATATATTTATATGTTTGGTGTTAGAGAAAATGTGCATATTTTATAAAGGTCTCTCT
>NC_042963.1:700706-710706 GCF_901001165.1 Salmo trutta | reverse complement strand
GTTTGTATGCTCTTGAGACATGACATGGTGATTGGTGCTTGCCATTTGACAACTAAAAAAGATTACTCCTATCCATCTTATCATGATGGGATAGTTCTGTTTACGTCTGGTTCATTGTATTACTTTTTGAAGGGAGTACAATTCATAAAAAAATGTGATGGAAATTCACCAAATGAAAGTTTTTTTTGTCAGTAAAAGAAAGATTATGTGACGGAGAGTTTTTTCAGAGTAACAGAGTGTATGTGTGGGTGTGTGTGTTTTTGATTTTACTATCCATGTGGGGACCAGAAACCTCCCAAGATTTGGACAAGTGGGGGCATTTTGCCAGTCCCCACAAGAAAAAAAGTATATTTTAGGCTTAAGGGTTAGTTTAGAATTAGGGTTAGGGTTACGATAAGGGTTAGGGTTAATGTTAGGGTAAGTTTTAGGTTCAGGGTTTTTTTTGGTTCCCACAAGGATAGTAAAACAAACGTGTGTGTGTCCCCGCATTGTTGTGTGTGTGTGTGTGTGTGTGTGTGTGTGTGTGTGTGTGGTGTGTGTGTGTGTGTGTGTGTGTGTGTGTGTGTGTGTGTGTGTGTGTGTGTGTGTGTGTGTGTGTGTGTGTGTGTGTGTGTGAAGTGTTTTTTTGCTGCAGTGCAGAGGCCTGCATTGCCTCTCTCACAACTTTCTACTGGTTTCCCAGGCAACCAGGGTGTCTGCACATGGAGAGCAACTTCCCCAGACGGGTCTTTGTCAGTGCAGTCACGATCTGAGAGAGAGAGAGAGAGAGAGAGAGAGAGAGAGAGAGAGAGAGAGAGAGAGAGAGAGAGAGAGAGAGAGAGAGAGAGAGAGAGAGAGAGAGGATGGATGGATGGATGGATGGATGGATGGATGGATGTGACTACAGGTGAATGTGTCATGAGTCAGAGTTACCATCATTTGATAAGTGGATTTGAAAGGTGTTCTTTTTTTATTTGAGTCTCAGTACAAATACAGTCAGACTGCTTTGGAGTGCATGGGTGTCTGCATGTCTGAGTCACCCTGCTCTAAGGTTCATTGCTACTGTTAGCCTCTGTTCTGTGTTGTTCCTAACTCACCCCAACAGGCCTGGGATCTTCAGAGCAGGTTAGGGTCATGCCAGCACCAACATTTTTTGGAGATGGAAAACCAAAATGGGACTTTGTTAGGGGACAAAGTGTTTGGTACTTACCTTATGCACTGTGCTTTTCTGAGTGCAAACTTTTACTATACCACAGGTCAATATACATTGAATGTACTAAACATTAGTAACACCTTCCTAATATTGAGTTGCACCCTCTTTTGCCCCCAGAACAGCCTAAATTCTTTAGGACATGGACTCTACAAGGTGTCGAAAGCATTCCTTAGGGATGCTGGCCCATGTTGACTCCAATGCTTCCCACAGTTGTGTAGCTCAGTTGGTAGAGCATGGTGTTTGCAACACCAGGGTTGTGGGTTCGATTCCCACGGGGGGCCAGCACAGGAAAAAAAAAAAAATGTATGAAATTGTATGAAATGTATGCATTCCCTACTGTAAGTCGCTCTGGATAAGAGCGTCTGCTAAAATGACTAAAATGTAAAAAAAAAATGTAAGTTGGCTGTATGTCCTTCGGGTGGTGGACCATTCTTGATACACACAGGAAACTGTTGGGCATGTGAAACGATGTGCGCTGAGAGTCGGGAAGCCAGTTCAGGGAGTGTTTTAATAAAATAAAACGGAACATAATACAAAATAAGACACACTAACAGCACACAGACATGAAACTGAAACAGAAACATTGACTCGTAACGATGGTGACAGGTGTGCGCCATGATGAGCAGCCTGGTGACCTAGAGGCCTGGAGTAGGAGCACACGTGACAGTACCCCCTCCCCGATGCGCAGTGCCAGCTGCAGGATGCCAACCAAAATGACGATCCCGGGGATCAGGAGCAGACCGGTCACCTCTGCTGAGGAGAGGGAAATCTGTCAGTCTGGCTGAGACACAGGAGCATGGTGACCTAGAGCACCGAAGAGAGCCTAAGTGACGGTACCCCCTCCCAGGCATGTTTGGCTCCAGCTGCAGGATGCCAACCAAAGGGATGATCCCGGGGATCAGGAGCAGACCGGTCAACCCTGCTGATGCGTGGGAACCTGTCGCTGTCTGAGGCGCGAGAACCTGACAGACAGGCTGAGGCAGAGGAGCCTGGCGATCCGGCTGAGGAATGAGAGCCTGACGAGCCAGTGGAAGCAGGGGAGCCTGGCAATCCGGCTGAGGCATGAGAGCCTGACGAGCCGGTGGAAGCAGGGGAGCCTGGCAATCCGGCTGAGGCATGAGAGCCTGACGAGCCGGTGGAAGCAGGGGAGCCTGGCAATCCGGTGAAGGCATGAAAGCCCGACGAGCCAGCTGTAGCAGGGGAGCCTGGCGATCCGGCTGAGGCATGAGAGCCTGACGAACTAGCGGATGCAGAAGAGCCTGGCGATCTGTCTGAGGCATGAGAGCCTGTAGCGGCTCCCGGGCCTGACATCATTCCCACCGAAACAAAACAAAAGAAACACTCCCTGATGCTTCCCTAGGTGAGCTGTCATTCTGTAACGATGTGCGCTGAGAGTCGGGAAGCAAGTTCAGGGAGTGAGTGTTTTAATGAAATGAATGGAACATAATACAAAACAAACACTAACAGCACACAGACATGAAACAGAAACATTGACTCCTGGGGAAGGAACCAAGGGGAGTGACATATATAGGGAAGATAATCAGGGAAGTGATGGAGTCCAGGGGAGTCTAATGACACGCAGGTGCGCGTAACGATGGTGACAGGTGTGCACCATAATGAGCAGCCTGGTGACCTAGAGGCTGGAGAGGGAGCACACGTGACAGCATGAAAACCCCAGCAATGTTGCAGTTCTTGACATACTCAAACCGGTATGCCTGGCACCGACCACCATACCCCGTTCAAAGGTACTTAAATCTTTTGTCTTGCCCATTTACACTCTGAGTGGCACACATACACAATCCATGTCTCAATTGTCTCAAGGCTTAAAAAAATATATTTCACCCCTCCCCTTCATCTACACTGATTGAAGTGGATTTAACAAGGGATCATAGCTTTTACCTGGAGTCACCTGGTCAGTTAACAACCACGTTTCCATCCACAGTTGTTATGCTAGTAAAGTCATACCTTATTTAACAAATCATGACAGCTTGTTTGTTCTACATGGTGGGATCTTTTTGTGTCTGTAAAATTAATTATGCGAGCAATGGTGGTGGAAACTCCTTTATGACCAAATATTGATATAATAACCATCACAAATATTGATGTAAATCAAATCAAATCAAATTGTATTTGTCTCATGTGCCGAATACAACTGGCCAATTTCATAGTACGCAATAAAAAAAAAATTATTCTCATTGCTGCAACTGTCGTATGTACTCGGGAGAGAGGAGAAGGTCAAAAGCCGTGTATCCTCCGAAACACAACCCAGCCATTTTCAGCTCCAGCTGCAATGCTCACTTAACCCAGAAGACAGACACACCAATGTGTCGGAGGAAACACCGTGCATCTGGCCACCATGTCAGCGCACACTGAGCCCGACCCGCCACAGGAGTCACTAGTGCAGACAATGTTGGGCCAATTGTGCGCCGCCCCATGGGTCTCCAGCCGACAGAGCCTGGACTCAAACCCAGAATCTCTAGTGCCTTAGACCACTGCGCCACTCGGGAGGCACAGTAAACTTGGAGTCATGCAGTGATATGGTGTCTGGTCTTCCCACTATCACTCAGGAAACCATGCAGTTTATTAGGCTACAGTTGAAGTAAGTTATGATGAACTTCACAGGGTGGTGAAAGTGCACAGTGATCTTGACGCTCCTTTCCAGTAGATATCAAGGGTCTTATTCTGGTGACATAATGATTGATGTTTGACTGCCGTTTGACAAAATAAGTGATCTGGCTGTTATCCATAGTAATCTTATCATGGAGACTAACCTACCCGCACTGTATATGTTGGCTAGAGCACACATTCCAAGACCAGAGTAGGCACATTTTCTATTTAATACAAAAGTTTTTTTGACTAAACCATTGGTGGAGTTGAAAATGCTATGGAAACACATTGAAACACATCGATACATGAAAACTTAAGCGAACAAGTACATTTTGTGTGCATTGTGTCATCACGGACTGACTTTTATCCCCAACAAGTCAATTTGGTGGAAACACTACTGTTGGGAAAATACACATATTTTCTTTATGCGGATTTTAGAACATTCGCATGAAGATCTGTCCCCAGGTTGGAAAACCTAGTTATGTCATGGAAAGAGCAGGTGTTCCTAATGTTTTGTGCACTCAGTGTAGTCTACCAGTCTAACTGTCTATCCTGGCCTCTATCCACCATTCATAGTGACAATAGAGGTAGGTGGATTGTAGCAATCATACCACACATAAAAGCATTGAAAGCTGCATAAAATGTCAATATGAATCCACAAGAACAAATAAGAATAGCTGATAGGCAGCGGAGAGGCCAGGTGCATCATTGCGCATGAAAGAACAGTGAAGACATGCTGATCTGGTTTAGGGACAATACAATTATCCTACCTAAACTAGCCTAGACCAGAATGCAATGAATAATTGTGTTATTGTTTTCAAGTTAGTATAAAATTCTACTCCAGTCTGCTGTGAAAATGTTATTTAAATAATGCCGTTTGACAAATAAAAACAATCTTGTCCGTAATAATCTCATCATGCAGTAGGCTATACCGGCACTGTATCTGCAAGCTGTTAGCTAGAGCACACGTGCCAATACCAGAGTGGGCACATTTGCTATACTTACGCAACATTTTTAGCGACAAAACCATCAGTAGGCCTAGAGATGAAAATGCATTTAACTTGTTTATTTTATTCGGTACATGGTAATTCAGCTGCAAAGGTAACTACGTATTTATGTACAGACTTTTATCCACAACAAGTCAATTTGTTGTTTTTATGGAGTTTAAAAAAAATATTTGCATGATAATCTGTCACCAATTGGGTGGAAACCTAGTTATAGACAGCCCCAAAAATGTCAAGAATAAGCTACAGACCGGCCAAAACAAGCTGGAAAGAAATGTACTTAATTACATTTTTTTTGTCTGTATCGCTGTAATGTGTCTGTATCTATGTAATGTGTCTGTATCTATGTAATTGTATAGTATATGTGTTAATGTAAAAAAATGAGACCACAATGGAAATAACTCCCCGACTTTATTGTGTAGTCACGGTCACTTTAAAAAATCTTTGTACTGTGTGTATATATGTACAGTACCAGTCAAAAGTTTGGACACACCTACACATTCAATGGTTTTCCTTAATTTTTTACTATTTTCTACATTGTAGAATAATAGTGAAGACATCAAAACTATCACATATGGAATCATGTAGTAACCAAAAAATTGTTAAACAAATCTAAATATATTTTAGATTCTTCAAAGTAGCCAACCAGCCTTGATGACAGCTTTGCACACTCTTGGCATTCTCTCAATCAGCTTCACCTGGAATGCTTTCCCAACAGTCTTGAAGGAATACCCATATATGCTGAGGATTTGTTGGCTGCTTTTCCTTCACTCTGTGGTCAAACCCGTCCCAAACCATCTCAATTGGGTTGAGGTCGGGTGATTGTGGAGGCTAGGTCATCTGATGCAGCACTCCATCACTCTCCTTCTTAGTCAAATAGCCCTTACACAGTCTGGAGGTGTGTTTTGGGTCATTGTCCTGTTGAAAAACAAATGATAGTCCCACTAAGCGGACACCAGATGGGATGGTATATTGCTGCAGAATGCTGTAGTAGCCATGCTGGTTAAGTGTGCCTTGAATTCTAAATAAATCACAGACAGTGTCACCAGCAAAGCACCATCACACCTCGTGTTTCTTGGCCCAAGCAAGCCTTATTTGTGTTCTTTAGTAGTGGTTTCTTTGCAGCAATTCGACCATGGCGGCCTGATTCACGCAGTCTCCTCTGAACAGTTGATGTTGAGATGTGTCTGTTACTTGAACTCTGTGAAGCATTTATTTGGGCTGCAATTTCTGAGGCTGGTAACTCTAATGAACTGCAGCAGAGGTAACTCTGGGTTTTCCTTTCCTGTGGCGGTCCTTATGAGATCCAGTTTCATCATACGCTTGATGTTTTTTGCGACTGCACTTGAAGAAACTTTCAAAGTTCTGGAACTTTTCCAGATTGACTGACCTTCGTGTCCTAAAGAAATGATGGACTGTCGTTTCTCTTTGCTTATTTGAGCTGTTCTTGCCATAATATGGACTTGGTGTTTTACCAAATAGGGCTTCTGTATACCACCCTTACCTTGTCACAACACAACTGATTGTTTCAAACGCATTAAGAAGTAAAGAAACTCCACAAGTTAATGTTTAACAAGAAATACCTGTTAATTGAAATGCATTCCATGTGACTGAAGCTGGTTGAGTGAATGCCCAGAAGCTGGTTGAGTGAATGCCCAGAGTGTAAAAGCTGTCATCAAGGAAAAGGGTGGCTACTTTGAAGAATCTCAAAATAAAATATATTTTTATTTGTTTAACACTTTTTTGGTTATTACATGATTCCATATGTGTTATTTCATAGTTTTGATGTCTTCACTATTATTCTACAATGTATGAAAATAGTAAAAATAAAGATAAACCCTTGAATGAGTAGGTGTGTCCAAACTTTTGACTGGCACTGTATATATATTTTTTTACTGACAAATAAAATGAAGAACCTTCAACCCTGTGGCCTGTAGCCTTGCGTGGCATCTATTGTGCCGCAAAAGCATGCTGAAGTGACAATGTCGATATCCACCTTTATGAACACAGCAGTGCAGATAGAAATGTATTGTACTGTGATGTGATGGAAAATGTCTATCCTTCATTGACAATAAAGTTACTATTCTATTTGATTCTATAGTATGAAGCTGATTATTCTACTAGACAGACACGTGTCTGTTCTCCACAATGCATTGTGCACTTTCTGTAACCCCAGGACCCAGCTGGTTAGGATGAGAGGGGTTTATGTGACAGAACAGTTCATTTTCCATATAATTATAACCTAGTTAGTGTAATGATCATGTTGCTATTGTCCAGGCAGTCTGTCCAGGGGGTTGATGACTGTATTTGTATTCCTAAGGCACTATATCATTTAGTTATGTAATATCTCTTCTCTGCTTTCACTCATTACGGAAACTCATATCTCTTTATTATGGGTAACAAGGAGGGTAAACCTGGTGTCTCTGTGTGTGTGTGTGTGTGCGTGTGTATTTTCTTGTACTCTTCAACTCTCCTCTTCTTTTCTCTCCTCTCCTGGTGTTAACGCATGTAAATAAGCTGAATTGTGCCAATAAAGTCTTTTTAGAATAAATCTCTTCTCCTTCCTGGTTGAGGAGTAGAGACTATGTATAGTACAGTACTGTATAATGCTGACGGGCAGAATGAGAGCAGAAGATAGAGGGATGGAAAGAGGGAGAGAATGAAGAGGGAGAGGAAGCTGGGCCACTAGTGAGGGAGAAATGTAGTGAGAAGGATGGAGAGAGGGAGCAAGGGAGAGCTGTAGTAAGAACGATGGAGAGAGGGAGTGAGGGAGGGATGTAGTGAGAACGAGGGAGCAAGGGAGAGATGTAGTGAGAACGATGGAGAGAGGGAGAGAGGGAGAGATGTAGTGAGAACGATGGAGAGAGGGAGAGAGGGAGAGAGGGAGTGAGGGAGTGATGTAATGAGAACGATGGAGAGAGGGAGCAAGGGAGAGAGGGATCAAGGGAGAGATATAGTGAGAACGATGGAGAGAGGGAGAGAGGGAGAGAGGGAGTGAGGGAGTGATGTAATGAGAACGATGGAGAGAGGGAGCAAGGGAGAGAGGGAGCGAGGGAGAGAGGGATCAAGGGAGAGATATAGTGAGAACGATGGAGAGAGGGAGAGAGGGAGAGAGGGAGCGAGGAAGTGATGTAGTGAGAATGATGGAGAGAGGGAGCGAGGGAGAGAGGGAGTGAGGGAGAGATGTAGTGAGAACGACGGAGCGAGGGAGAGATGTAGTGAGAAGGATGGAGAGAGGGAGAGAGGGAGAGATGTAGTGAGCACGATGGAGAGAGGGAGAGAGGGAGAGAGGGAGAGAGAGAGGGAGAGAGAGAGAGGGAGCGAGGGAGAGATGTAGTGAGAACGATGGAGAGAGGGAGCAAGGGAGAGAGGGAGCGAGGGAGAGAGGGATCAAGGGAGAGATGTAGTGAGAACGATGGAGAGAGGGAGAGAGGGAGCGAGGGAGAGAGGGAGCGAGGGAGAGATGTAGTGAGAACAATGGAGAGAGGGAGCGAGGGAGAGATGTAGTGAGAACGATGGAGCGAGGGAGCGAGGGGAGCGAGGGAGAGAGGGAGCGAGGGAGCGAGGGAGAGATGTAGTGAGAACGATGGAGAGAGGGAGAGATGTAGTGAGAACGATGGAGAGAGGGAGAGATGTAGTGAGAACGATGGAGAGAGGGAGCGAGGGAGAGTTGTAGTGAGAAGGATGGAGAGAGGGAGCGAGGGAGAGATGTAGTGAGAACGATGGAGAGAGGGAGCGAGGGAGAGATGTAGTGAGAACGATGGAGAGAGGGAGCGAGGGAGAGAGGGAGCGAGGGAGAGATGTAGTGAGCACGATGGAGAGAGGGAGAGAGGGAGAGAGGGAGCGAGGGAGAGAGGGAGAGAGGGAGCGAAGGAGAGATGTGGTGAGAACGATGGAGAGAGGGAGCAAGGGAGAGAGGGAGCGAGGGAGAGAGGGATCAAGGGAGAGATGTAGTGAGAACGATAGAGAGAGGGAGCAAGGGAGAGAGGGAGCGAGGGATCAAGGGAGAGATGTAGTGAGAACGATGGAGAGAGGGAGAGAGGGAGCGAGGGAGAGATGTAGTGAGAACAATGGAGAGAGGGAGCGAGGGAGAGATGTAGTGAGAACGATGGAGAGAGGGAGCGAGGGAGAGAGGGAGCGAGGGAGAGATGTAGTGAGAACGATGGAGAGAGGGAGAGATGTAGTGAGAACAATGGAGAGAGGGAGCGAGGGAGAGATGTAGTGAGAAGGATGGAGAGAGGGAGAGAGGGAGAGATGTAGTGAGAACGATGGAGAGAGGGAGCGAGGGAGCGAGGGAGAGATGTAGTGAGAACGATGGAGAGAGGGAGCAAGGGAGAGAGGGAGCGAGGGAGAGAGGGATCAAGGGAGAGATGTAGTGAGAACGATGGAGAGAGGGAGAGAGGGAGCGAGGAAGTGATGTAGAGAGAACGATGGAGAGAGGGAGCGAGGGAGAGAGGGAGCGAGGGAGAGATGTAGTGAGAACGATGGAGAGAGGGAGCGAGGGAGCGAGGGAGAGATGTAGTGAGAACGATGGAGAGAGGGAGCGAGGGAGCGAGGAAGTGATGTAGTGAGAACGATGGAGAGGGAGCGAGGGAGAGAGGGGAGCGAGGGAGAGATGTAGTGAGAACAATGGAGAGAGGGAGAGAGGGTGAGATGTAGTGAGAACAATGGAGAGAGGGAGCGAGGGAGAGATGTAGTGAGAACGATGGAGAGAGGGAGCGAGGGAGAGAGGGAGCGAGGGAGAGATGTAGTGAGAACGATGGAGAGAGGGAGAGAGGGAGCGAGGAAGTGATGTAGTGAGAACGATGGAGAGAGGGAGCGAGGGAGAGAGGAAGCGAGGGAGAGATGTAGTGAGAACGAGGGAGCGAGGGAGAGATGTAGTGAGAACGATGGAGAGAGGGGAGAGAGGGAGAGAGGGAGAGAGGGAGAGGGAAGCGAGGGAGAGAGGAGAGAGGGAGCGAGGGAGAGATGTAGTGATAACGATGGACAGAGGGAGAGAGGGAGAGATGTAAGTGAGCACGATGGAGAGAGGGAAAGAGGGAGAGAGGGAGAGAGGGAGCGAGGGAGAGATGTAGTGAGAACGATGGAGAGGGAGCAAGGGAGAGAGGGAGAGAGGGATCAAGGGAGAGATGTAGTGAGAACGATGGAGAGAGGGAGAGAGGGAGCGAGGAAGTGATGTAGTGAGAACGATGGAGAG
>NC_042963.1:625000-700606 GCF_901001165.1 Salmo trutta | reverse complement strand
ATACACTGTGATAAGAGAAGAGAGAAAAAAATAGAGTTTCTCTAGTTTCCTTTTGCTTGTGTACATTTAAATTTCGCCACATGTTATATTAATAAAAAGGCCAACAGATGGGAAGGTTCTGCCAGACCTACAGTAGTTGAACCTGCCATAGCTATGGTTTTCAACAGTTTCAATATGCGTTGTGTTACAGGCATCTTACATTTCCCCATTTTATGAATGCACAAGACTGTGGTGTGTGTGGTGTTCGTGCGCGTGCGTTTGGTGTGTGCATCTCTCTCTGTCTCTCTCTGTCTCTCTCTCTCTCTCTCTCTCTCTCTCTCTCTCTCTCTCTCTCTCTCTCTCTGCGGGTCTAGTGTGAACAGCTCGCTATTCAGTAGCAATGGTAATATATTCAGCTGATGAGCCCTGCTCTGTAAAGTGTTAACCTAGTTACATGATTTAACCAGCTCTCTCAAGTCTCCACAACTGTATCATGGTTCAGTCAAGGATTCTTCCGATGTCATTGAGGAGTACACCACATCAGTCACTGGCTTTATCAATAAGTGCATAGAGGACGTCATCACCACAGTGACTGTACGTACATACCCCAACCAGAAGCCATGGATTACAAGCAACATTCACACTGAGCTAAAGGGTGGAGCTGCCGCTTTCAAGAAACGGGACTCTAACCCGGAAGTTTATAAGAAATCTCGCTATGTCCTCCGACGAACCAACAAACAGGCAAAGTGTCAATACAGGACTAAGATCGAATCATACTACACCGGCTCCGACGCTCGTCGGATGTGGCAGGGCTTGCAAACTTTACAGACTACAAAGGGAAGCACAGCCGAGAGCTGCCCAGTGACACGAGCCTACCAGATGAACAAAAAAATGAGGCAAGCAACACTGAAACATGCATGAGAACATCAGCTGTTTCGGACTACTGTGTTATCACGCTCTCCGCAGCCGATGTGAGTAAGACCTTCAAACAGGTCAACATTCAGATTACCATTTTCAACCTCTCCCTGTCTGTAATACCAACATGTTTCAAGCAGACACCATAGTCCCTGTGCCCAAGAACACTAAGGTAACCTGCCTAAATGACTACTGACCCGTAGCACTCATGTCTCTAGCCATGAAATGCTTTGAAAGGCTGGTCATTGCTCACATCAATACCATTATCCCTGAAACCTTAGACCCACTCCACTTTGCATACCGCACCAACAGATCAACAGATGATGCAATCTCTACTGCACTCCACACTGCCCTTTCACACCTGGACAAAAGGAACACCTATGTGAGAATGCTATTCATTGACTACAGCTCAGCGTTCAACACCACAGTGCCCTCAAAGCTCATCACTAAGCTACGGACCCTGGGACTAAACACCTCACTCTGCAACTGGATCCTGGACTTCCTAATCAGCAACATCGATGAGACAGCCTATAGGGAGGAGGTCAGAGACCTGACCGTGTGGTGCAAGGACAACAACCTCTCCCTCAACGTGATCAAGACAAAGGAGAAAATTGTGAACTACAGGAGGACCAAGCATGCCCCCATTCTCATCGACAGGGCTGTAGTGAAGCAGGTTGAGATCTTCAAGTTCCTTGGTGTCCACATCACCAACAAATGATCATGGTCCAAGCACACCAAGACAGTCATGAAGAGGGCACGACTAAACCTATTCCCCCTCAGGAGACTGAAAATATTTGTCATGGGTCCTCAGATCCTCAAAAGGTTTTATAGCTGCACCATCGAGAGCATCCAGACGGGTTGCATCACTACCTGGTATGGCAACTGCTCGGCCTCTGACCGCAAGGCACTACAGAGGGTACTGCGTACAGCCCAGTACATCACCGGGGCCAAGCTTCCTGCCATCCAGGATCTCTGTACCAGGCAGTGTCAGAGGAAGGCCCTAAAAATTGTCAAAGACTCCAGCCACCCTAGTCATACTCTGTTCTATATGCTATCGCATGGCAAGTGGTAAGTCTAGGTCCAAGAGGCTTCTAAACAGCTTCTTCCCCCAATTCATAACACTCCTGAACAGATAATCAAATGGCTACCCAGACTATTTTCTACCCAGACTAAATGGCTACCCAGACTACGCTGCTGCTATGCTCTGTATACCTGAATTACCTCGACACCAGTGCCCCCGCACATTGACACATTGACTTTGTACCGGTACCCCCTGTATATAGCCCAGCTATTGTTATTTACTGCTGCTCTTTAATTATTGATATTCTTATTGTATTTTCTTAAAACTGCATTGTTGGTTAAGGGCTTGTAAGTAAGCATTTCACTGTAAGGTCTACCTGTTGTATTCGGTGCATTTCATTTGAAGTGTGTGTGTATGTGTGCACATGTATGTGTATGTGCATGTGCACTGTTATATTAGCAATGCTGAGCCACATACAGTATTGGGTGTGTGTGAATTATTGATGTTGTGTTTCACAGAGAGCTGTACTGCTGGAGTAGCGCACCTGAAGGAGAGATTTATGAGATGGATAAAGTTATGGATGCCTAGTGTAACACACACACACACACACACACACACACACACACACACACACACACACACACACACACACACATACATGTCTCTGTCTCATTTAGGGGAAATTGTGATTAGGAAGGACATTTGAGTATTTGCAGCACTTGCTGAGAAATCCTGTACAGGTCCATCCCAGTCAGGGGAACACTCACAATCCAGGGTAAAAATAATCACATACACGTTTATGCAAACACACACACACACACACACACACACACACACACACACACACACACACACACACACACACACACACACACACACACACACACACACACACACACACACACACATACAAACAAACACAAACACAAACACACACTCATATACACACATATACACACATATACACACACACACATACATATACATACATAGTAACACTCTTGCAGTTTACTGTCTGGGGTTAATACATTCACATTCCACCCTTGTGGACGTTGGTAGATGATGTGGAAATAGGCCACTATGGGCAACAGTTAGCGCTGCTACCTTTGAGTAGGTTTCGGTTTTGTAGAGTGTTGTGGGCGGTGATGGCGGACGGGCATGAGCAATGTTTCAGTTTTAAATCCTTTAGTAGTTTTTGAGATTTTTGTTTTAAGCCTATGGGGTAGAGCGAGAGGTGTTAGAGTGGGGAGAAAATTAGGAGAGATATTTTGTTTTTGAGTATTCATGAACAGTCAACTAACCTAATAACTATTTCCTGTGTGTTGCAAGAAGTGATTGAGGAATGGGTGTCCCTGGCCTCAGACACTAAGCTCTAGACCAGAGCTCTCCAACCCTCTTCCTGTAGAGCTAACTTCCTTTAGGTTTTCACTCCAAACCTAATGAAAGAACAGCTGATTGTAATAAATAGCTGGTTTACAAGATTAATCAGATTTGTTACTACATTTGGAGCTGGAGTGAAAACCTACAGGAGGGTTGCTCTCCAGGTTGCTCTCCAGGAACGGGTTGAGTGAACCTACAGGAGGGTTGCTCTCCAGGCACAGGGTTGGAGTGAACCTACAGGAGGGTTGCACTCCAGGAACAGGGTTGGAGTGAACCTACAGGAGGGTTGCACTCCAGGAACATGGTTGGAGTGAACCTACAGGAGGCCGGTTATCCAAGAACAGGGTTGGAGTGAGCCTACAGGAGGTTAGCTCTCCAGGAACAGGGTTGGAGTGAACCTACAGGAGGGTAGCTCTCCAGGAACAGGGTTGGAGTGAACCTACAGGAGGGTAGCTCTCCAGGAACAGGGTTGGAGTGAACCTACAGCAGGGTAGCTTTCCATGAACAGGGTTGGAGAGCCCTGCTCTTGAGTCAGCCTCAGGCTCCACGCCGCTTAATAGGTGCTATCTTGCTATCTTTCCTGAGCCACACACACACACACACACACACACACACACACACACACACACACACACACACACACACACACACACATACACACACACACACACACACACACACACACACACACACACACACACACACACACACACACAGCGCTCCTGGCCCAAGTTGTCCTCCAGGCCAGGTTTAAATTGAATTGGGTCTTAAACCTGATCATGGCACTTTAGATCACCACTGATGCTATTGAGAGGTCTAACCTGCTTATGACGGTCAAACACACACGCACACACACACACACACACACACACACACACACACACACACACACACACACACACACACACACACCACACACACACACACACACACACACACACACACACACACACACACACACACACACATACACATACACACATACACACACACACACACAGACACACACACACATATGCTGCAATCTGTGCTTGCTCTCACCCTACCTGCATGGATACATCAAAACCCAATATCCTCCATACTGGGTTTACCTAGGTCTGCCCACGCACGCACACACATACATACACTCACACTCAGTATGTCACCCAATTCCTACAAAAGCTTTTGGAAGCAGTAGGTAGAATATTTGTATTTAGTTTAGGATCATGTGCGTGTTTGCTGGATCAGTGTTCTGTGGTGTTTCACTGTGATCAACCTGCCAGACAGGTTTTTACTGGTCACAGAGGTAGATTGTGAGGGAACAGGAGGAGTTAGGGTACATTAGCAAAAAAATGCTCCAAAACTATAACTTGTTCTCCACCTTCTTTTTAAAAAGTGTTCCAACATGTTTTTAGCACTAATTTCCCTGACTGATCACTTTCTCATGCTCTGGCTTGTCCCTCTGCAGCAGAGATACATTAAAGACACCTTCCTAAAATTAAGTTGCACCCTTTTGCCCTCAGAACAGGCCATTCTTGATACACACGGGAAACTGTTGAGTGTGAAAAACCCAGCAGCGTTGCAGTTCTTAACACAAACCGGTACACCTGGCAACTACTGCCATACCCCGTTCAAAGGCAATTCAATGGCACACATACACAATCCATGTCACAATTGTCTCAATACTTAAAAATCTTTTTTAACCTGCCTCTTCTTCTTCATCTACACTAATTGAAGTGGATTTCAATAAGGGATCATAGATTTCACCTGGATTCACCTGGTCAGTCTTTGTCATGGAAAGAGCAGGTGACCTTAATGTTTTGTACACTCAGTGTATAGTGAGCAATATGTTTGGAACATCAAATCGCAATGAAAAATCGCAGTATTGAATTGCAGTACATATACAATCGTGAGAATCGCAATACATATCGTATTGGCACCTAAGTATGGTGATAATATCGGGAGGTCCCTGGCAATTCCCAGCCCTAGAAATATACAGAACTCTCTCTCACAAACACACGCACACCCATTCACCCATCCATTCATTCAGTATACTACAGTAGTAATTATACAAATTGTACACTTTGTCCTGTTTGGCTGGCCATTTTCCCTTCTCTCTGTCTGTGATTTCCACTAAGCCTAGATGCAGCAGCAGGCCAGATAAGGTAATGTGTGAGATGATGCAAAGGCCTGAGATGACAGAAGTCTGCCGTCCCCAATCCACCTCTCCTGAAGGTCCTTTATCACAGCTCAATCCCTCCTTACAGACAGAGGTAGAGATGTAGAGAGGGAGAGATAGATAGAGAGAGAGCGAGAGAGAGAGAAAGCAATGCATCTGTGTGGAGAGTGAGAGAGACTCAGGCAGTCAGCTCATTGTAATTTCTAGAGCAGTGGCAGAATGTTGTGGAGTGATAAGGCTCACTGTGTAACATATTGGAAATGAATACACTGTTCTACTCCTTCATTTGTAAAACTGACACTGCCTTGTGTTTTAGAACATTTTCCAGACAAATGGACGCATGCACACACACACACACACACACACACACACACACACACACACACACACACACACACACACACACACACACACAAACACACACTGGAACACATTAGCTCTGTTAATGGTCTGTGGAATTCACAGGGTAGAGGATTAGTGTGTGAGTAAAATTAAGGGCGCTGTGTGTTTACCAGTGGTTTGTTTGTGAGCGGCTGGTTAGGATGCGTGCAACATTAATCCTCTCTGTATTAAATTAGTAATTAGTAATTCTCCTAAGGACAAGTAATTGACTCCTTTAGACCTACAGTGGAGCAGTCAGTGGCTTCTCACTCATACACAATTGATTATGAATTGATGGTCATTACATTATTCATGTTCTATAGGCTACTGCGTTAGTGGTGTTGAATACCTTTCTCTGTTAAGTGTGTATGGTACTTGCAATTGTATTTGCATTTATTATGGACCCCCATTAGCTGCTGCCAAGACAGCAAGTATTCTTCCTGGGGTCCAGCAAAAATGAAGGCAGTTTACACAATTAATGACACTGATTGGCTTTTAGCCTGTATGCTTGAAAGTCATGTGCATGCATACACGCACGGATGCACACACTCATACACACTCACACACACATGCACACACACAAGCACACACACACACACACACACACACACACACACACACACACACACACACACACACACACACACACACACACACACACACACACACACACACACACACAAACAAACATCAGTTTGATGTGTGGGGTGTTAAAATGGTCTGGTGATTGAAAAGGAACATAAGAGTGTCCTTGAACAAACAGTCCCCATACAGAGATAGGGTTGAGTTAGCTCTCTTTCTCTCCAACCACATAACAGAGAACAGTACAGCCTCAACACTACTGACAAATAGACCACTCTGATAATTACACAGTAAAAACGAATTACTTGTCTGTATGTGTGTGTGTGTGTGTGTGTGTGTGTGTGTGTGTGTGTGTGTGTGTGTGTGTGTGTGTGTGTGTGTGTGTGTTTGTGTGTGTGTGTGTGTGTGTGTGTGTGTGTGTGTGTGTGTGTGTGTGTGTGTGTGTGTGTGTGTGTGTGTGTGTGTGTGTGTCAGGGTTGGCCACAGCTCCCTTTCCCCCCAACACACAAACACACACACAGAGAGAAAGAAAGAGACAGCACATCCCTCAACAACCAATCACAACACGGGGATCCAGTGAAACCATGGCAACCCAGGAGCCTTGAATGTTATTGGCAGGGGTCAGATAAATGAAAGAGAGAGACGGAAGTCAAGTTTAAAGGAGAAGAAAGAGAAACTGACCAACTGCCAAAACTGCAACTGTGTTGTTCAGAGATTTGACAGTTAGTGACTTGTTGATAAACCTTAAAAGAGAGAGAAGAGATGTAGAGCGAGAGAGAAAGAGAGCGAGGGGGAGCGAGCGGGAGTTGGCCTTTTGATTAATTCAGTTACAGAGGTTCTTTGTACTGGTCAGTTTGTATGAGTTACAGTGCCTTGCAAAAGTATTCATCCCCCTTGGCGTTTTTCCTATTTTGTTGCTTTACAACCTGTAATTTAAATAGAATTTTATTTGAAGTTCATGTAATGGAAATACACAAATAGTCCAAATTGGTGAAGGGAAATGAAATAAAATGAAGAAAAAAAATGGAAAAGTGGTGGGGGCATATGTATTCACCCCCTTTGCTATGAAGCCCCTAAATAAGATCTGGTGCAATCAATTACCTTCAGAAGTTGCATGCAAAATTAGTTAAATAAAGTCGCACCTGTGTGCAATCTAAGTGTCACATGATCTCAGTATATATACACCTGTTCTGAAAGGCCCCAGATTCTGCAACACCACTAAGCAAGGGGCACCACAAAGCAAGGGGCACCAGTAGACCAAGGAGCTCTCCAAACAGGTCAGGGACAAAGTTGTGGAGAAGTACAGATCAGGTTTGGTTTATAAAAAAATATCAGAAACTTTGAACATCCCACGGAGCACCTTTAAATCCTTTATAAAAATGTTTTGGAAAGAACATGGCACCACAACAAATCTGCCAAGAGAGGGCCGCCCACCAAAACGCATGGACCATGCAAGGAGGGCATTAATCAGAGAGGCAACAAAGAGACCAAAAATAACCCTAAAGGGGCTGCAAAGCCCCACAGCAGAGATTGGAATATCTGTCCATAGGACCACTTTAAGCCATACACTCCACAGAGCTGAGCTTTATGGAAGAGTGGCCATTAAGCCATTGCTTAAAGAAAAAAATAAGCAAACACGTTTGGTGTTCGCCAAAAGGCATGTGGGAGACTCCCCAAAAATATGGAAGAAGGTACTCTGGTCAGAAGAGACTAAAGGGAAAGCTTTTTGGCCATCAAGGAAAACGCTATGTCTGGCGCAAACCAAACACCTCTCATCACCCCGAGAACACGATCCCCACAGTGAAGCATGGTGGTGGCAGTATCATGCTGTGGGGATGTTTTCATCGGCAGGAACTGGGAAACTGGTCAGAACTGAAGGAATGATTGATGGCGCTAAACACAGGGAAATTCTTGAGGGAAACCTGTTTCAGTCTTCCAGAGATTTGAGACTGGGACGGAGGTTCACCTTCCAGCAGGACAATGACCAAAGCATACTGCTAAAGTAACACTTGAGTGGTTTAAGGGGAAACGTTTAAATGTATTTGAATGGCCTAGTCAAAGCCCAGACCTCAATCTAATTGAGAATCTGTGGTATGACACAAAGGTTGCTGTACACCAGTGGAACCCATCCAACTTGAAGGAGCTGGAGCAGTCTTGCCTTGAAGAATGGGTAAAAACCCCAGTGGCTAGATTTGCTAAGCTTATAAAGACATACCCCAAGAGACTTGCAGCTGTAATTGCTGCGAAAGGGTGGCTCTACAAAATATTGACTTTGGGGGGTGAATAGTTATGCACGCTCAAGTTTTCAGTTTTTTTTGTGTTATTTCTCGTTTGTTTCACAATAAAACATATTTTGCATCTTCAAAGTGGTAGGCATGTTGTGTAAATTAAATGATACAAACCCCCCCAAAAAACCATTTTAATTCTAGGTTGCAAGGCAACAAAATAGGAAAAATGCCAAGGGGGTGAATACTTTCGCAAGCCACTGTATGCTGTCTATGTTCACTGTGTGTGTGTGTGTGTGTGTGTGTGTGTGTGTGTGTGTGTGTGTGTGTGTGTGTGTGTGTGTGTGTGTGTGTGTGTGTGTGTGTGTGTGTGTGTGTGTGTGTGTGTGTGTGTGTGTGTGTGTGTGTGTGTGTGTGTGTGTGAGAGAGAGAGAGAGAGAGAGAGGAGAGAGAGGAGGTGAGTCACCATCCATCCTACTCAGAGAGGGGGAGATTGGGGTGAGGAGGTGAAGGATTGATGGTGAGTGTTCCTGTTTTTCACTGAGATACTGAAGCAAATAGAAATATCTTAACACTTTCGTACTGCAGGCTCCCATATACTGAAGTCTATTGCAGTGCTTCTACAGACTTTTCTTTGACTTTCTCATCACCTGGAATATTGTTGGATGCATGCATCACTTTTGAAATGTCTTGGATCTGCCTTGTTCTGTGTTTGCAGATATTTCTGTCTATCACATATTCAGCAAACCAGCTGTAGCAAATCATAAATATGAGAACAAGCACACACATGCACACATATACACACACACACACACACACACACACACACACACACACACACACACACACACACACACACACACACACACACACACACACACACACACACACACACACACACACACACACACACACTACCACCAGCACCAGTCAAAATGTGCAACTTCCAAAGCTGCCTCTGACAGGAGAGTTTACTTTTGCCCACTACAGCATGGTGGTGTGTGTGGGGGGGGGGGGGGGGGGGTGATTCTGAGTGAATTGGGTCGGGGGTGATAGATAGGATATTTGTGAGAAGCCTAAGTGTCTTTACACTCAAAGGTTTACACTCAGATTACAGTATTGATATTCATGCAGTAATCCAATATGTTTCACTTCACTTCTATTGTTTCCAATTGTACAGGCACTGCTCCACAAATGTGTGTGTGTGTGTGTGTGTGTATGTGTGTGTGTGTGTGTGTGTGTGAGTGTGTGTGTGTGTGTGTGCGTGCGTGCGTGCGTGCGTGCGTGCGTTTCTGCTCTCGTATGTGTGTGCATGTGCAAGTGCATGTGGAGTGTGTGTGTGTATCTCTCCCCTTGATCTGCTGTGAAGTGTTTGTTATGTTGTATTGCTGTGACCCGGGACAAAGGACAGCGCTCATGAAAACACACACAAAGCACATGCTGCTGTTGTCACACGTTGATTCAACAGGATTACAGGCTTTGAAAAACACGATGCTCATCTTCAGTCACATCACATTTCTTTGCTGTTATGAAAGAACAATAGCATCCGTCTGTTTTCAATTACTGAATATTAGTCTGTGTATGTACTGTATATCTAAAGAAAAGTCCACCTTTGAGATTTGGTTCTCATTTTCCATATCCTATAAGAAAGGAATAGAAATATAGATTTCAATATTCCAGTTGAATAATGCTGTCACGATCGCTGTCTTCAAACTCCCTATCGTAAATAAGCCAAGGCGCAGCGTGCATGGAATTCCACATCCTCTAATGAAGTGAAACCAAAAAACAATACAGAAGGAAACGAAACGTGACGTTCTGGGCTGCTCACCGGCAGCTACACAAAAACAAGATCCCAAAATCACAGGTGGGAAAAGGGCTGCCTAAGTATGATCCCCAATCAGAGACAACGATAGACAGCTGCCTCTGATTGGGGACCATACCCGGCCAAACAAGGAAATAAGAAAACTAGATTGCCCACCAAAATCACACCCTGACCTGACCAAATAGAGAAATAGAGGCTCTCTATGGTCAGGGCATGACAGCACACCCCCCCCCCCCCCCCCCCCCCCCCCAAAGGTGCAGACTCCGGCCGCAAAACCTGACTCAATGGGGGAGGGGCCGGGTGGGCATCTAGCCTCGGTGGCGGCTGCGGTTCGGGACCTAGACCCCGCTCTGCTCGCTGATCTCTCCGCTTTCGTGGAACCGGGCCGAGGATCGTCGCCGGAGGCTCCGGACCGTGGATCGTCGCCGGAGGAACCGGACCGTGGATCGTCGCCGGAGGCTTTGGACTGCCGACCGTTGCTGGAGGCTCTGGACTGCCGACCGTCGCTGGAGACTCTGGACCGCAGACCATTGCTGGAGACTCTGGACCGCAGACCGTCGCTGGAGACTCCGGACCATCGCTGGAGGCTTCGTGCCATGGATCATCACTGGAGGCTCCGGGCCATGGATCATCACTGGAGGCCTCGGGCCATGGATCATCACTGGAGGCTTCAGGCCATGGATCATCACTGGAGGCTTCGTGCCATGGATCATCCCTGGAGGCTTCGTGCCATGGATCATCACTGGAGGCTTTGTGCCATGGATCATCACTGGAGGCTTCGTGCCATGGATCATCATTGCAGGCTTAGGGCCATGGATCATCACTGGAGGCTTCGGGCCATGGATCATCACTGGAGGCTTCGTGCCATGGATCATCACTGGAGGCTTCGGGCCATGGATCATCACTGGAGGCTTCGGGCCATGGATCATCACTGGAGGCTTCGGGCCATGGATCATCCCTGGAGGCTTCGTGCCATGGATCATCACTGGAGGCTTCGTGCCATGGATCATCACTGGAGGCTTCGTGCCATGGATCATCATTGCAGGCTTAGGGCCATGGATCATCACTGGAGGCTTCGGGCCATGGATCATCCCTGGAGGCTTCGTGCCATGGATCATCACTGGAGGCTTCGTGCCATGGATCATCACTGGAGGCTTCGTGCCATGGATCATCACTGCAGGCTTCGTGCCATGGATCATCACTGGAGGCTTTGTGCGTGGAGCCGGTACAGGATATACTGGACCGTGGAGACGCACTGGAGGTCTGGAGTGCAGAGCTGGCACAACCCGTTCTGGCTGGATGCTCACCCTAGCCTGGCAACTGCGGGGTGCTGGCACAGGACGCACTGGGCTGTGAAGGCGCACCGGAGACACAGTGCGCAGAGCCAACGCAGGATATCCTGGGCCGAAGAGACGCACTGGAGACCAGTAGCACTGAGCCGGCACAATCCGTCCTGGCTGAATGCCCACTCTAGCATGGCAAATGCGGGGAGCTGGCACAGAGCGCACCGGGCTGTGGATGCGTACTGGAGACACAGTACGTGTAACCGCAAAGCATGGTGCCTGTACGGTCACACGCTCCTTACAGCGAGTACGGGGAGTTGGCTCTGGTCTGAAACCTTGCTCCGCCAAACACACCGTGTGCCCCCCCCCCCTAAATAATTTGGGGGCTGCCTCTCGTGCTTGTGTTTTGGTTGATTCTTCCCGGTCCAGCTCGTCTTCCCCGTAGGATCTTCTGTCACGATCACTGTCTTCAAACTCCCTATCATAAATAAGCCAAGGCGCAGCGTACATGGAATTCCACATCCTTTAATGAAGTGAAACCAAAAAACAATACAGAAGGAAACGAAACGTGACGTTCTGGGCTGCTCACCGGCAGCTACACAAAAACAAGATCCCACAATCACAGGTGGGAAAAGGGCTGCCTAAGTATGATCCCCAATCAGAGACAACGATAGACAGCTGCCTCTGATTGGGGACCATACCCGGCCAAACTAAGAAAGAAGAAAACTAGATTGCCCACCCAAATCACACCCTGACCTGACCAAATAGAGAAATAGAAAGGCTCTCTATGGTCAGGGCGTGACAAATGCAGGTATTTCTATTCCTTTTATATGACAATATACTGTACTCTGAATCTGAAAAACTACTGAAAGTCTTTACTTGGGAAACATGCTATAATAAATCAACCATAAAACGAACTCAGAGAGAGAGAGAGAGTGAGAGTATAATCTAGGGCTGACTGGATGAGTAGTCTGGATTTAAGTCAATTAGCTTCAGACAAAGAGGAGGGGAGAGAGAGAGAGGGACTGATAACAGTTATGACAAGGCATCTTCATAGCTCATTTGGCAACAAGGCAACATGCAGGCACAGTCTGAATGCATGACAGACTCCACTGCTACTGATAAGAGAGAGGAGCTGTCTCGTATTAGCACTACGGATGTTTTCACAGCAAGCCTTTGTTTGGGCTCTTGTGTTTGCAGACTAATGCATAATCACAAATCAACCCTTAACCCATATAATAGACAAAGACACTTCAGTAGATATGACATTATATGATGATAGCACTACCTCTCCCATTTTGCTGACACCTATCCAATCCTTTCAGATCTTCACAAGGGCCTAGAGCAGAGCTATTCAAATACCTGCTTTTCTTCTCTATCTGGCACTTAATGATCATTGATCATAATTATGATTGATTGGCCAGAGAGTTCAGTGGCCTGGTGCCCCAAATCTGAATAAGTCCCTGATTGGAGGGAGAAAATCAAAATGTGTTTTGACCCTCCAGAATCATGATTGGATATACCTGGCCTACAACATGTTAATCCCCACATGATTCCCCACCTCAGACAGAGCTAATGGTCTCTCAAAGGTAACATATCTTTCACCAACACGCAATAGACAGAAAAGTGGAGAAGATTTTCCTTTCAACAGAACACATAAGAAGCTACTGTATTGCAGGACAAACACCTATCACAGAAGCATTCAGATGTGAGGAGCGAAAAATAGAGTCTCTGACTCTGGTGTAAAATGTTCTTATTCACCCTGCAGAGAAAACGACAGAAAACATCCACTTGACCCTGTAATACATGGGCACATCTGCTCCCACCAGCACACCTGTAGACAGTCCTCTCACACACACTGAGGAGCAGATGGGATAGAAAACAGTCAGTAACACTCTCTAGGAACCAGCTGTCTGAAATGCGTTATGAATGTATCATATGTAGTAGATTTAAGCTTTTATAGAGACAAGTGGAAGAGTAGGAAGGGAAGAGGATGAGGAGTGAGGTGATGAAAAAGAGGGCAAGGAAGAGGAGGAAGTATATCTGTACCCTCTGCCTACTGAGGCCAGTCCAATTGATGCCTGTAGGATTTAAACACAGCCTTTATGGTCCCCTCCAAGCCTGGCAGCAGAATGGCTGTAATTATTGAATGGCTTAATTCTTACCCCTTTTCTACTGAAATAGACAGATAAACGTCTCATTTGGAGCAACATGAACATTTTCAATGCTTCCATTCCTGTCTTCCTGTTCCGTCTGGGCCCTGAGTGACATTTGGTTTTCTGAGCTGAGCTGAGGAAACAGTAGCAGTCTGTGTGTCTGCTGAATGGAGGAGACGGTGACTGAGTGTATCTGAAGCGGCAGCTGAGAGGTCGAAGTGATGTTGCACTAGTCACCACAGAACACAAACACTCATTTCTGATGGTTGACCTTTCAACTGTGTGACATCATGGTGATTCAGAAGCTTAATCAGTGCAGGACACGACAGGATGAAACACACACATTGTGAATGTACTGCGGAAGCTTATTGCTGGTGATTACATAAATGATTCATTTTCATTGTGAAATTTTGACAGCGTAGTTAAATATCAGTTACACTGTAGGCTCCTTCTCCCACACAGGGGATGTGCAGGTAACTGCCAAAATAAAGGAAACACGTGAGTTAATGAAGGCTACAAAGTATATTGAAAGCAGGTGCTTCCACACAAATGTGGTTTTCTGAGTTAATTAAGGAATTAACATCCCATCATGCTAAAGGTCATGTATAGAAACGCCCAGTTGAACATTATTTTGTCTACCATGGCTAGAAGAAGAGATCTCAGTGACTTTGAAAGAGGGGTTTCTATGGAGCAGGGTTCCTTAACTGCCGGTTTTATTTTCTGAAGAAATACACAATAATACAGAATAATAGAAAGACACGTGATTGTATACAAATGTAAGCAAAGTTTGAAATTATTATGTTTTAGTTCAATATCATATCTATTTGGGCTTCTTGCAGTCAATTTGCAGTCTACAAACTATTTGTAATAATGTTCATTCCCTCCGACCATCCGCTCAAGACAAAATGGCCCACTGCTGAATCTAGTTGATGATCTCAGGCATAGGAGGTTTAAAGTGTGTGTGTGTGTGTGTGTGTGTGTGTGTGTGTGTGTGTGTGTGTGTGTGTGTGTGTGTGTGTGTGTGTGTGTGTGTGTGTGTGTGTGTGTGTGTGTGTGTGTGTGTGTGTGTGTGTGTTTGGAGATGTCAACCCAGTTGAACACTTATGGGAGACTGGAGGAGCTCCTGAGACAATGTTTTCCACCACCATCAGCAAAACACCAAATTATGGAATTTCTCATGGAAGAATGGAGTCACATCCCTCCAACAGAGTTCAGGACACTTGTAGAATCTATGCAAGGTGTTGAAGCTGTTCTTGTTCGTGGTGGCCCAACACCCTATTGAGGCACTTTATGTTGGTGTTTCCTTTATTTTGGCAGTTATCTGTAGTACGATCCACTTATTGATAAAAGGAACGATTCATTTTCATTCAGAAATGAGTTTAACAATATGCAAACTCCTTCAATGATGTACCATATATTTCACTGTACCGCGACATTTGGATAGTATTGCCTCGTTAAGGCTACCACTTGGGCTGCATCTCAATGATCTAAAGTAGCTTTCTCTCCTTGTCTCCTTCATTTGCACTGTTGTGACACTACAGGACAAGAGGAAAGCAATTGGTGGAAGAATACCAATACTTTTCATTCACCTGTAAAGTCCCCTCACATCAGGAAAATAGTAGAAAAATATATAAGGAGAGGAAGCCATGTCAGATTATTGGGATGCGCCCAAGCTTTGTTACTGAACCCCAAATTGCCCCTCTAGCAACTATGCACCGCTGTAGATCTGAAAGGATTGTATGTGTGTGAGCATAGTGAGCATATAGTGACAATACCACCTAGGGCAAGGTGGCTGCTACCATATTGTTTGTACCTATTATTTTTACATCTACAGGAGTGCCTATGGGGAAGGGGCTGGAGGCTGATTTGGCATTCAGCGTGTGTGTGTCTATCTAACCCCCTCGGCAATGTGAAGCAGCAGAGATCAGAAGGCCCTCACATAAAGCTCCAGTGTGGGAGGGAGGATAATGCAGCATTGTATACAGCCTCACTTATAGACTCATTCACTGACAGGGACCAGTGGAAACGCAATGCATAGGAATAACAGGGGAAGAGTAGGGTAGAGCATATCTTATCATAGCTAACATAGAAATAGCATGGACCTCCAAATTATTATTCCATCTTACCCCCTACCCCCGTAGCACTGATGTACTGTACATCTGAAATGATTGGATAGGTGCAAGCAATATGGCAAAGAATTCCACAAGTCTATCAGGAGGCAAGTTGAAGCAATTGCCATATTGCTAAAGTTTATCTGATCCTTTTCCGACCTCCAGTTTTAACTAGGAGGGTAGGGGGTAGGGCTCCATTTAGAATTATGAATGCATTCTGTTCAGTGTCTGTGGACTGACATGCTAACAGGCTTACAAGCTAATACGTCCACACTGTCATCAAGAGGGACAGGGAAAATAATGACACGTTGAAGTGTCTCCGAGTAGAGAAATACAAACCAAAGGTTTTATTTTTTGTAGCCTCCTTATAGACTCCCCATAAAAATAGTGTTGCTCGAAATAATACCCAAAATAAGGAAAAGAAAAAACAATTTCATTGTTTCAATTAAGTCCATAGAGAAACAAGCCCAGTCTCCAGACATTCATTTAATTTCAGCCCAGCTCCTTTTTTTCTTCCAAAAGCAGATTGGTCAGCAAACCCCAGTCTCTCTGCACCACGTCTGTAACTGTGAGGGATTACCATTAGAACGAGCCCTTACAGAGAGCAGACAGAGAACCTCTGTAATGCATCACTACATTAACCCTAAACACTACACATGCCATTAAGAAGCATGTCACAACCCAAGACAAAATAAAAAAGAACAATACCTTATGCAACCTAAATCTGCATGAAGAAACCACACCAAATCTCTGTTCATAATAGCCTGTCCTGCATCTTAGCCAAGGGGACCTGGGATAAATCAAATACAATCGTTCTAAACGGGTTTAGATTCAGTAACATAAAGAGCTGTTTGTAGATAGATGTGTAGCTTTGCTCCTGTAAACAAAGGGTTAAACCTTAGCTGCAGAAATTCACTGCAGTCTAAAAGCATTTGGCTGATAGCTACTGAACAGCAAAATCAATGCTCTTCTCTCTACATCTCTCCCTCGACAAATGACTCTCTGTCTTTCTGTCTAGATTTTGCTTGGATGTGGCTGTTGATTTTGTTAATCTTCCGGAGTCCTTTATTGTATTTGTAACGTTTGGCACAGTACAAACTGCCGCTTTTATAAGATAAGCCTGATCTGATGTTAGGGCTTGTTGTTTTATAAACTGCTGTGGGTATAAAGTGGTTTTACTACATTCTAAATGGTCTACATAACAAAAAGAACAGTTTTCCTCAAGACAGCTCCTCCCTTAATCAATCAAACATACCATCATCGGGACCTCAACATCTCTCGCTTTTAAATAGAACTTACAAGTTATTAGAAAATAGTTTAAATTTGACTTTCTTCTTTGATACATAATCCCATCACTGTCCCCATATTAGATTAAGTTATATAGATGTATATTTTTTACATTTCTATATTTATGTATAAGCATGTACAAGATAGATAAAACTGTCTCCATTTTGCACTCTGTACAAAAGAAAGTTACCGTCTTCTTTGTGCATTCTATTGCATGGACTGGTGAGCAGAGAGGAGAGGAAGAGAGGAGGGAGTAGAGTCAGATCCATAAAGAAATCCACCCAGTTAGATCCACCCAGTTAGATCCACCCAGTTAGATCCACCCAGTTAGATCCACACAGTTAGATCCACACAGTTAGATCCACACAGTTAGATCCACAGTAAGGCCAGCATGAGTCCCTTAGATCTGGGTCTCCTGGACCTTCTCCTTGGTGTGAGTGGTCTTAATGACGTACGGCTCTGCGATGGTGCTGATGAGGTTGTGGTGGTGCTGCTGATGATGCTGGCGGCTGGAGGAACGGTGCAGGGAGTTTCCCAGGTTGTTATGGGTCCAGTGAGCCCCGTAGGCAGCTCTGTCCCTGTCCCTGTCCCTATCTCTGTCTCTGTCTCTGTCTCTGTCTCTGTGGGAGGACGATGAGGATGATGAGATGTATCTTGTTTTTAAGATGGTGGGCAGAGCCAGCCCCGTCTCCTCAGACTCACTAGAACCTGACCTGGCTGGTGGAACCTCGGGAACCTCCTCGTCCATTTGGATGATCTCGATGGTCCGCGCCACTGCCACCGTGCTCCGCTGCTGATGCCGCTTACGCAGCTTGTAGAAGGCGATCAACATGGCAGCAGCAAGGAGCGTCACGGCAACGAAGCAGCCAATGATGATCTTGGTTGTCTTCACGACCTCGTCCAGGCTGGCGGAGGGGTGGGTGGGGCCACGGGCTGTGGAGAGAGACACCTGGCGGGGGGTCTGGGTGCTCTGGAGCAGCATGGTAGGTGTGGAGATGAAGACGGGCTGGAACACTGAGGGCGAGGCTGGGACTGTGGGTTTGGGTTTGGGGGTCTCTTCTACGGTGGGCTCCAGCACCTCCACAGTCACTGTAGTGAAATAGGACAGGTTGGAGGTGTTGAGCTCAGCATTGCTGACATTCAGGTAGGCTGAGGCGTTGGAGTTACCTGCCATGTTAGTCACCATGCAAGTATAGACACCCTTGTCCGACGGCAAAACGTTGGAGAAGTTGAGCGTTCCATCATTGAGGACAGAGATCCGAGGGTGAGATGAGCCGTGGGTCAGAACGGTCCCGTTAGGAAGCAGCCATCGGACCGACGACATGGCGGCCGTAAGACACTTGAGCTCAGCCACTCTCTCTGCAGAGATGTTGAGGTCCCTGGGAGCATCCAGGATGAAGGGAGCAGAGCACTGGAATGTGGTCTGGTCCACCTCCACCAGGTATCGTCCCCTCATGTGGGCAGGGGAGTGGCAGCGGCCGCAGCAGGTGGAGTTAGTGGGGATGTACTCCCTGAGCCACCAGGACAGCCAGACCACGTCACAGTCACACCTCCAGGGGTTGTGGTGGAGATGGAGCTCCACCAGGTACTGCAGTGGGGCAAAGAGGTCGTGGGGGAGAGATGACAGGTTATTATGGGCTAGATTTAGCTCCACCAGCGCCGTGATGTCATCGAAGGCGTTCCTCTCGATCACGGTGATCCCAGAGTTCATGATCCAGAGTTTCTGTAGTGAGCGCAGGCCGCGGAAAGAGCCGGGCTTTATCTCAGGGAAAGTGTTCTCAGACATCTCCAGCTCCTCCAGGCCAGTCAGGGGAGACAGGACAGGCATCTCCCTGAGGTTACACATCCCTAGGTTCAGGTACTTGAGGTTCTGCAGGCCCTCAAAGGCCCCGTCAGAGATGTACTCTAGCCTCCTGAGCTCCCCTAGGTCCAGCCTCATCAGAGAGGGCACCCTGTTGAAGGCATAGGAGGGGATGCTTTCGATGGGGTTGTTCCTCAGCCACAGCTCCCTCAGCTTGGACAGGTACTCAAAAGCCCCGCTGGGGATCCCCGTCAGTCTGTTGTCAAACAGCTCCAGGGTGTTGAGGCTGGTCAGGCCATTGAAGGCCCCCACCTCGATCTGCCTGATGGCATTCCTGCCCAGCTGCAGTACCTCCAGATGGTGTAGGTGTCTGAAGGTGTCAGCCTGGATGGTCTCGATGCTGTTCTCCATCAGGTTGAGGTATCTGGTGTTGGTGGGGATCCCGGGGGGCACCCTGACCAGGCCACGGCGTG
The DNA here is from genome assembly GCF_901001165.1 of Salmo trutta. Classification (NCBI taxonomy): domain Eukaryota; kingdom Metazoa; phylum Chordata; class Actinopteri; order Salmoniformes; family Salmonidae; genus Salmo; species Salmo trutta. Next base: position 681,032 of record NC_042963.1, on the reverse strand, counting down.
TACACACCACCTTACCGATCTGGTTGGTGCAGGAGCACACCACCGGACAGTTCTGGGTGTTGGGGGGAGGACCCAGGCCGGCAGGCTGGCACACACTGAGAGCTGGCACCATGGTGAGGGCTAGCAGGGCGAGCAGGGCTGCGTTCCAGGTGGGCTGCAGAGAAACCCGGCCCACAGTACTCATGTTGCGGAGGGCTCATTATTCAGCATGTTGGGGGGAGACGGACACTAAAGGAGGACGCACCACCCTCCTACCCTGGCTGGAGCAAGGACAGGATTCGCCACGCCATCGACGGGACTGGGAGACGCTACGCAGAGATAGACACAGAGAGAAAGAGAAAAAAGAAAAAGAGAGACGGAGGGAGGGAGGAAGCAAGAAAGAGAGATGGAGAGTGATAGGGGGCGAGAGGAAGAGAGAGAGGGGAAGAGAGGGAGGCAGAGAGAGATTATGTGAAGGCAGAGCAGCAGCAAAGGAAAGGATTTGCAGTGATCACCTACCTCATTAGTTCTCAAATGGTCCCTTTCTTCTTCCTTTCTGAATATCACAAAAAACAATCACGAACCAGAGTCATGTATATTTCCCTTTCCATTGAAAAACAGAAATGTGGAAAGCGTATTTATATTCAGCTCTTCTCCTTCATCTGGAAAGTGGTGGTAATGTCCCTGTGTTAACTAATGGAACAAAATGTCTCCTGTTTGCCGGTGGTGAGAGTGGAGCAGAGCAGTGTGTAGAGACTAGAGGCTCGGTGGGAAAGGACAGGCCGTGTGGGTTAAGCTAAGCAGGTGACTGGCGTCCCCCGGCCCTCCTCCTCTCCCCCTCTCCCTGCCTGCAGCCGCAGACACACGACCCCTCTGTGGACGAATCACACTGCTCCATCAAGCAGTAAAAGCCAGACACACCGAGCAGAAAGGAAAAAAATGACAATACATTTTTTTTTAAATCCACCGGTCTGGCAGGTCCTCGTGAGTGTGTGTGTGTTTCTGTGTTTCTGTGTGTATGTCGGCTGAGAGCCCTCCGTCTCGGTGACTTTGCCGAAGGCTAGCTGGTGTCTGATTAGCCCCGCTCTGACGGATGGAGAAAGAGAGAGAGAAAAAAGCTAAAGGACTCCTGACGCAGTCATCCCACTCTCCTCTCTTTTTCTCTCTTCTCTTCTGGTCCTCTCCCTGCGATGGTTTGCCTGGCCGTGGCTATAGCAGCTGCAGCCTGCCGCGTGCAGCACAGTTAGCAGTATTCTTCCTGAGGGGGTGGGGGGGAGGTGGAGAGATGGGGGTGCTGGTTAGAAAGAGGGGAGGAGGAGAGGGAGCGCAGTGCTGCCGGAGCTACGCTTTAGAGAAAGAGAGAGAAGCAGAGAGGGAGAGGAAAAAGCAGTCGAAGGAGAGAGAGTGCTTTTGTCCTCTCAGTATCAGTGAGGGAAAAATAGAGAGAGAAGTGTGTGTGAGAGAGAGAGAGAGAGAGAGAGAGAGGGGTAGACTCCTGCTGTGTCGATGCGATGGTGGCTGTGCAGGGTATCTGTAACCGGTATCCGTAAACAGAGGCAGGTATGGAGAGTTCCTGGCCTGGTACTCTCTCCCCCGAGGTGTGTCTCTCTGTCTGTCCTGGTTGTCTACTAGTTGATCCCCGTGGCTGAGCTCAGGGCTGGGGGCTGTAAGGATGAGGTGAGGTAGCAAGTTGTGGCAGTTGCTCTGTGTGTGGCTGACAAGCTCCCGACTGGCTGCTGGACTACTGCAGTAACCACGGTGGAGCCAGGAGAGAGAGGGGGACAAGCTAGAGGGTGAGAGGGGAGAGAGCAAAAGGTAGAGTGAGAGAGCAGAAGAGAGGCGGCAAACAAGCATCACACCGTCACAGCAGCATTCCAATACCCCCTCCTCTTCTCTTCTTGTTTTTTATTGTACAGTCTTTCTCTTTTTTCCCTATGTATGTGTATGTGTGTGTGTGTGTTGCGGGGAGCTAAGACTCTCCATCCCCCCTCCCTTTGTCCTTCAGTGGGAACGTGAATGTAATGCTGACGTACTCCTCTCCCTGTCAGCCGCGGCTCACACTGCCACTCGCGCACGAATGAACACACACACACACACACACACACGCACGCACGCACACACACACACACACACACACACACACACACACACACACACACACACACACACACACAGAGAGAGAGCATTAGTGCAGTGCATTGGTTTGATGCAGTGTTCCTCTGTATTAATACATGCAACACCCTCCTCTCGCTCTGCTCAAAATGAGATCTCTGTCCTGCATCTCAGAGAGAGAGAGAGAGAGAGAGAGAGAGAGAGAGAGAGAGAGAGAGAGAGAGAGAGAGAGAGAGAGAGAGAGAGAGAGAGAGAGAGAGAGAGAGAGTGGTGTAGAGGGGGAAGACAAGAGGTTTAATATCTCTGTCAACTCTAACCCTCAGTGTTTCTGTGTGTTTCTTCCCCATCCGTTCTTCTTCCCAGAGCACAGAGCTCAGTCAGCAATGTTGCTGAACAGATACAGTGTACTGTGTGTACCAGCCTATTTTCCCTTTGTAATACATTATGCCACAAAAAATGTATCACATGCATGATGACCAAAAGACTGTAAAATATGATCTTGCTAATGAGGTGCTGTGTGTGTGTGTGTGTGTGTGTGTGTGTGTGTGTGTGTGTGTGTGTGGTGGGGGATCTCTGACATCATTGAGGATAGTGCTGTGCTGACTCGACTCCTCTCTCTTTGCTGGACAATCTTCTTCTCCTCCTCTCCTCTACTCCTTTCCTTTCCTCTCCTTTCCTCTCCAACTCCCCTCCTCTCCCAGATAAAACTAGAGAGGAAGAGGGAGGGAGATAGACGAGGGAGGCTAATGCACAACATTCTCAGTGAGAAGGAATGAGGAAAAAGAGAGGGAAGAGATGGAGGGATGAGGGGAGAGCAGAGCTGATAGCGCTGGATTAAGAGTAATTTGAATGCAAGAGGAGTCTCCCTCCCTCTCTCTGCTATTAGTTAATGGTCAACTCTCTCTGTCTCTCCATCTCTCTCTCTCTCTCTCTCTCTCTCCATCTCTCGCTCCATCTCTTTCTCCTCTCTTTCGTTCAGACTAGCTTCTGGGGGTGTAGTAAAGAGCTGTTCATTTCACACCAGAGCAGCACTGCTGCCTCATTTAAGCATACAGTACATATAGCCAATCATATAGACCGCTTCGTCAATTCCATTTTAATTCAAGTCAATTTAGGAAATGAATTGGACATGATTTGAATTGAAAATGCCATCATGTGAAGAAGGTATTGTAAAACCCACGTTCCATGTCCAATCTGCTTCCTAAATTGACTGGGTTTTAAATCGAATAGAGCTGGACTGGAAGCAGGGGTATTGAACATTCTAAAGTAGGACACTACACACTGGGTTGATATGTGTTGGTATTCCTACACACTCATTCACTCCCTACTCATGTGGACACTAATTGCAATGTATATTGTAATTCTGTAATAAATAATGGTTTTGCTATTATAGGCTACTAAATAATGGTATAGTAATTATAATATATCCTATAATGGTATTGTATTAAAGTATATCAATGATGATGTTATAATTGTGTGATACATTGGTTTCACGTAAAATACTAGAAAATGCTGAAGTATGTTAAATCTGTTAGGTACAGGAGAGAGGGGGAGAAGGAGTTCTGAAGAGATGGGGAGAGAGAGAGAGAGAGAGAGAGAGAGAGAGAGAGGGAGAAATGGAGAGAGAACAAGAGAAAGAGATAACGAGAGAGAGAAAGAGAGCTCCTCTGAGGTGAGGCAGTGTTTGTGCAGGCAGAAGCAAGGCAGGCAGCAGAGAGTGGCTCTAATTGATGGCCATGGCTGAGGTTGTGGCTGCACTGTTAATAACATTACAGGGGTCATGAACATGGAAAGGTCACTTAGCACACTGAATATATGGCATCCCTCACCCTCTGTCTCACACTCTCTCCCTCTCCTTCTCCCTCTCTCCATCCTCTGTGTTCCATGCATCAGCACTCCCTAAGCCAGTGTAGGTGAGGGGCAAGTTGAAAAGGGGGAGACAAGGGGCTTTCTTTGTAGTGATGTTGAGTTAATTGGTCTCTGTTCACTGTGTTAAATAAGGCATGGGACAAACATTTATCACCTACAAGAGACAATGTACAGAGTAGACTTTTATGATTTATTATACTGTAGGCTTAGAGACAAGCGTGGTTTTGGGGAGGTTGTGCGGAGGTTTGGGGGAAGCAGGTATCCCAGAGGTCAGAGAGGTTGCAGGTTCAAATCCCTTGGTGGCTGACAGTGGTCCACTCTGTGGGGCTATGCTAGGTCGTTAGTGTCTGACCCAGTGAGTTGAACCAATGCTCGTGTAGTGGACCAATGCTCGTGTAGTGTAATGGGCCAGAGTATGTGTTGTGTGCTGTAAGTAGCTAAATAAGGGCCCAATGGGCCATCCTGATAGATCAGCTGGGAGTGCAGTGTCCTCTATATTCTTTCTCTCCTCACTGTACGGATCACATGGCCCTTATTGGGTCACGTTTGGGATTTAGTTTAGTTCATTTGACAGTTTTATAACACAAAATCACTGAGGATGACACAACAAAGTGAGAGACAGCAGATCTCTCATCAATAGAGCTGATATGATAAATCTTGGTGGACTGAGGTTTGTGGTTTGGGTAGGAGAGGTAGAATTTAATGAGGGGTGTGGGGGAGTCAATGGTAGAGAAAAGGGAGGGGAAGGGGATGATAGACCTTTGTAGGCTATTGTGTGTGAGGGGTGTATGTTTGATGGGGAGGGGCTGTGTCAATATTGAGCGTCTGTCACCCTTCCCTGTATGCCCGGGTGGAGGGTTGGGGGGGAATTAAAAGTTTCAGGCAACGGATGAGGCTGGAGGGTGTGCGTTTGCACAAGTTTGACCCAGTTACAGTGTGTGTGTGTGTGTGTGTGTGTGTGTGTGTGTGTGTGTGTGTGTGTGTGTGTGTGTGTGTGTGTGTGTGTGTTTTAGCGGTCAAAGTAAAGGTTGAGTGTGGCAGGAGAAAGGCTTGCATGGCTGTGCCAAAAGACTAGACTAATGCTATCGCTACAAAGATCTACTGATGCTGATGCTGCTGTGATCCTATCTACAGCTAGCACTGATGCTACACACTGACAACACAGATTCTGTGGAGGTACTGCTACACTGTTAGTGTAACAGAGGTTGTTCGGTAAACCACACATCAGTAATTAGTAACCTTGACTGACACCTAGAGACTTGTGTTAGCCCCTCGAGATAATTATTGTGCTTTCCTGCTAACAACTATTCACTATTCCCATTGTGGTATCTGGCTTGTTGCCTAATGTCAACGTCAGTACTGGCACTCTGTTTAGCATGGCCAGTCAGGTAGAGTGGACTTATGGTCTCGTGGTCTATCTTAGTGTCCAATGTGCTGGAGTTGCAGTTTGTCTCAGCTGGAGCAGAGTGTGTGTGTGTGTGTGTGTGTGTGTGTGTGTGTGTGTGTGTGTGTGTGTGTGTGTGTGTGTGTGTGTGCGTGCGTGCGTGCGTGCGTAGAGGAAGATCGATGTGACCTGTATTCATTAACCCTCGCTCATGGCTCCCCTCTCTGACTACACCCCCCTCCATTCATCAGCTGTTCTGGCTCAGTCACCATACGCACACTCAGGAGAATCTACTCACAACTGCCCACACACAGTGCAGAGAATCAACTAAATCACAGCAGTGATTCCACCTCAAATGCACAGGGGAGTCTGAATCACAGGAGGTACATTGGCTGAATCGAACTGATTTGGAAGCATAGGGTACTGTGTCAAGTGTTTTGTGTCAGTGGAGGGAATCAAGGCTGATTCTCAAGTGATGTGTACAGTTGTATGTTGAATCCCTGAGCAGCCTGCTAGATGGTATACCATCCACACACACACATGCATGCACACACACACACACACACACACACACACACACACACACACACACACACACACACACAACCACACACACACCGGATTGACTCCCCTGTGGTGTGTAGATCTATACAGCCAGTCACATCCTGTTTCTCTCAACAGAAACACTACAACTCAATGGTGTTTACTCACTCCACTCAACAGGTTGTTGTATTTATCTATGTCTGTCGTCACATCTGGCTGGCCAAAGACAGTTAATTACTGTATATTTGTGTTTCCTATTAGTGCACTGATTGATTGAGTGTGGCTGTAGAAAAAAGAAACATGCCCATCCCTGCTTCCTGTGATTGAGACTGAATGGGCCTGCAGTTTATTGTTTACAGACGACTGACCTTCATTAAACACTTCACTGTATGTGTGTGCCCAGTCTACCTGCCCTGTCTAATGTACAGTATATGATCAAGTGTTTGTGAGTTTAGCGGTGATGGAGCTAACCACAGACCACTACAGTAATTATCTACATCACTGATTACCTGAGAGATAGTACACTGATTAACCACACATAGGAGAGGAAAGGAGGAGAGGAAAGGAGGAGAGGAGAGGAGAGGAGAGGAGAGGAGAGGAGAGGAGAGGAGAGGAGAGGAGAGGAGAGGAGAGGAGAGGAGAGGAGAAAAAGGACAACAGTGTACAGGCTCTTCAAAGTTCACTGTACCATGCAGTATGGTTCTAGGCAGCCATGTATGAATGTTGTGATATGAAGTGAAGTGCTAATGAAACACTGTCATTCAATAAGAGGTTTATGTTTTAATGTTACTGTTAATGAGCAGGGATGAATTTGCATGAGATTATTTGAGTCATATCCAGTCAGGCAGTGGCTTGACAACTCTCTCTCAGACACACACACACACACACACACTCACACTCACAAAAACACACACACACACACACACACACACACACACACACACACACACACACACACACACACACACACACACACACACACACACACACACACACACACACACACACACACACACACACACACACACACCCCACTGTGTCCGGTGATGTATGAAACCAGTGTGTGGGGCTCTGTAGGGAAGGCTCACCCACCTCTCATATGCAAATGAACCGTTCCCCAGAGCCCTGTGATTGGCCCGTTGTTATTAATATTCTGTCAGCGTGTGACTTCATTAGTCTGATGTTACCGTGCCAACAGGCAGCACTAAAAAGAGACTTTGTCAATGTTTGATGTCTCGTAAAGAGATGCTGTGTGTGTGTGTGTGTGTGTGTGTGTGTGTGTGTGTGTGTGTGTGTGTGTGTGTGTGTATATGTGTGTGTTAAATGAAATGAAATCAAATTCTATTTGTCACATGCGCCGAATGCAACAGGTGTAGACCTTATCGTGAAATGCTCACTTACAAGCCCTTAACCAACAATGCAGTTCAAAAAATAGAGTTAAGAAAATATTTCCTAAATAAACAAAAGTAAAAAAATACAATAAAATCTAAAAGTAACACAATAAAATTACATAACAATAACGAGGCTATTTACAGGGGGTACCGGTACCGAGTCAATGTGCGGGTTACAGATTAGTCGAGGTAATTTGTAAAGTGACTAAGCATAGATAATAGACAGTGAGTAGCAGCAGTGTAAAAACAGATGGGGGAGGTCAATGTAAATAGTTGGGCTGGCCATTTGATTAATTGTTCAGCAGACTTATGGCTTGGGGGTAGAAGCTGTTAAGGAGCCTTTTGGTCCTAGACTTGGCGCTCCGGTGCCGCTTGGATGACTGGAGTTTGACCATTTTCTGGGCCTTCCTCTGACACCGCCTAGTATATAGGTCCTGGATGTCAGGAAGCTTGGCTCCACTGATGTACTGGGTCCTACATATTACCCTCTGTAGCGCCTTATGGTCAGATGCCGAGCAGTTGCCATACCAGGCGGTGATGCAACTGGTCAGGATGCTCTCGATGGTGCAGTATAACTTTTTGAGGATGTGGGGACCCATGCCAAATCTTTTCAGTCTCCTGAGGGGGAAAAGGTTAAACCAATAGATTGGCCTTTTAGATTGGCCTTTTATTGTCCCCAGCACAAGGTGCACCTGTGTAATGATCATGCTGTTTATTCAGCTTCTTGATATATCACACCTGTCAGGTGAAATGCTCACTAACAGGGATGTAAACAAATTTGAGCACAGAATTTGAGAGAAATAAGCCTTTTGTGCGTGTGAAACATTTCTGTGATATTTTATTTTATCTCATGAAACATGGGACCAACTCTTAAAAATCTAAAAGTAACACAGCTGATCTGAGTATGGACCCTAAAATGTTTGCTATAAATATTAGTTCAGAACAGTTGTTTGAACTGTTCAAATACTTCCACTGGTTAATCATTAATTGCATAAAATGACTGGGTCAAGGAAATGCAGCTGTTACAGTCTGACTGTGAACATCTGTATGAAAACCAAATTAAGGGAGACATAGATATAATTAAAAAACAACTGTTGATGCAATATGAAAAAAATGGGTGGAGTAGATTCATCATAAACCCAAATTGAGAACCTTTTGTTGATTAAGGGTGAATTCGTGTGTGAGAGATATATTACGTATAACCTACCTAAAAACAAGTGATCGCTACGTACATAGGTACGATCAGGGATATTGCCTCTGCGTATTGAAACAGGTCAGTATTGTGGTGAAATGTAATTATTGTGACCTCAAAGAAATAGAAAATGAAACTCATTTTATCCTCTATTGCCCTTTCTACCATGATATACGCTTGTTCTTATTCCAGAAAGCACACCAGATATACCCTGGCATTATGTGGCTGAGTGATGAGGAGAAATTGAAATGTTTTTTTGTCTATTGTGTATTTCTGTTTGCAGAATATTGAGATAAAACCTTGAATAAAAGAAAAGGGGCTACCTATAATTAAATAGTAAGAATATTTAGCTTCTATGTGGTTAATGGTGTGTGTATATAGATTGTTTATAGGCTTGTCGTATGTATGTATGTATGAATGTATGTATGTATGTATGTATGTATGTATGTATGTATGTATGTATGTATGTATGTATGTATGTATGTATGTATGTGTGTGTGTGTGTGTGTGTGTGTGTGTGTGTGTGTGTGTGTGTGTGTGTGTGTGTGTGTGTGTGTGTGTGTGTGTGTGTGTGTGTGTGTGTGTGTGTGTGTGCTCTAGGGACGTAATTATTGTTTGGATAAACTTATTTGCTATTATGTATTTATGTATTTTTTTTTAACTCTATGTGATACGCAATGCAGAGGACGCTGGAAGAAGAATGATCATTTAATTACCATAGTGAATTATTGTAATGTTTGTTTATGTGTCAATTAATCCCATAAGGGATGGGTTACCAATTGGCGATTTGACACGAAAATAAAATTGTATTCATTCGTTACACGTCAAACTGCTATTATGGAATGAAAGTCCTGCTTCAGTAGGCCTACTACTCCACTTGAACCACAGCCAGAGGATGGGTACATGATGGGCATTGTGTGTGTGTGTGTGTGTGTGTGTGTGTGTGTGTGTGTGTGTGTGTGTGTGTGTGTGTGTGTGTGTGTGTGTGTGTGTGTGTGTGTGTGTGTGTGTGTGTGTGTGTGTGTGTGTGTGTGTGTGTGTGTGTGTGTATATCTCATGAAGAGATGTTGATTTGGGCAGCAGGAGACCATCCATCCTATTGAACTGGGAATGATCTTTTATGTTTGGAAAGGGTGAAACACCAGCAGTGTGAGAATGCGTGTGTGTGTCTGTGTGTGTGTGTGTCCACGCACGTCTGTGCGTGCGCCTGTGCGTGTGTCTGTGTGTGCGTAACCCTCACTAATATGTTTCCTGTAGTGGAAAGACTTTGTATTTCCCAGGTGTTGCAGTGAGGAATAGTGTTAAGCAGCATTTTCTAGACTGGAGTCAATATCACAAAGCAATTAATTTACAGAGGTCGCTAGGGGCAGCTAAAAACATCTCTGGAAGACTGACTCTGAGAGGCTCCTTCCCAATACTGGCCGTTTTCCCTCCCCCTCGTTTTCAAGTGTCCCCCGGTGGTGGAGTGGCACCTGAAAATGGAGCAACTAGTGGTAGGGAGAAAAAAATACGCAACTCATTGACGACAAGCCTTGTGTTTTTCACAATGCCTGTACTGGTGGCAGTAAAAGCACTCCTTATATTTCTCATCCAATAAATACGTACTTTCCATATGAGCAACAAATGAGAACAGCAAAACAACAATGTGCTAATAATGTACCCATCTTGATTAACCAGTGGAAGAATTAGAACAATTAAAACTACTGTTCAGAACTAAAATGTGCAGTTTTGTCACACAACAACCTCATGACCAAAAACACACAATGTTCTAAATGTCATAAGCCTCTGATATCTTCAGTGGTGTTATGTGGACTGTGTCAACGTGCATTCCATAGGAAGTGCACCCCTATTGATAAAACTAACACAAATGTCTGGTTGTATTGGACATGTGAGGCATGCTCTTCCATGTTTCCGTTCCATTCTCTGGATGATTTTGACTGTGTATCTCTCTTAGTTGGGCAGGATATCAACCTTGATAACATGATCTTTAACCTGTTAGATTTTAATGAAGTGAATGATAAATATAATGATTGTGTTGGTCGAGATTCAAATTTCCTGAAATTTCCTAGAAATAAGTCTAGCACTTGTGATTACTCTAAGGCTAAGCAATGTAATAACCTGTACAGCAGTTTATTTAATTTCAAGATAAGCTCATTTTCTACCTTTCATTTGAACGTTCCCAGTCTTCCTATAAATCATGACCACCTTGTTCATTATCTGTCTTCTCTCAGTCATGAATTTTCCGTTGTTGCCCTTTCAGAAACATGGTTGACTGAAGAGACAACCATGCTTCATGACGTCTCCTTATAATACTATTCACCACTGTAGAACATCAAGAATGGGAGGTGTCCATTTTTGTTCGTAAACTTTTTCAATTCTTTGTAAGAGAGGATCTCGCACTTAAATCTCATAACATTGATGTTGAATCTCTTTTCATAGAAATTCCCTGCTATTTATTTTTTGGTGGTAAAAAAGTGGTAATTGGATGCGTCTATCGGCCACCCAATTCTGACATTGGTAGTGTCATTGATATCCTTGCATCAACTTTGGATTTGATTAATAATGACGATAAAATGTGTTTTCTATTGGGTACATACAACATACATTTATTTAAAGTGAGAATCACTCACTGACATCAGATTTTTTTTAATACTTTATACTCCAGTATCTGTATTCCTGTAACGGTCGTCGTATGGAGTAGACCAAGGCGCAGCGGGTTGAGTGCTCATATTTAACTTTTATTGAACCGATAAAGAAAACAAGAAAACGAACGAACGACAAACAGTCTTGCAGGCTACACACAGCAATGCAAAAACAACTTCCCACAAACCACAGGTGTAAAAAGGGCTACCTAAGTATGACTCCCAATCAGCAACAACAATATACAGCTGTTCCTGATTGAGAGCCATACCAGGCCAACAAAGAAATACACAACCTAGAAAATCATAGAAATACAAAACCAGAACAATACCCTAAAACCCCGGAACACATAAAACAAACACCCCTCTTACATAATTACATATCCCAACAAACCCCGAACCACATAAAACAAACACCCCCTGCCACGTCCTGACCAAACTACAATAACAAATAACCCCTTTACTGGTCAGGACGTGACAATACCCTCATTTATGACCGTTTCATCTGCCACCCTTATTGATAATATTTTTTACTAATTATTTGAATAATGTTGCTAACATAGGTATAATTTAGCCTGACATTTCTGACCACTTTCCAATTTTCCACTTCTCTTTGGCAGCTGAAAATGAACAGATTAATAGCTTAAAATGTAGAATATTTAACAAAAGTAATTGTGAGCCCTTTAAGATGTTTATTGATGATATTTCATGGCAAAATGTGTATTCAGGCCGATGTGGAGTCTGATTCCCAGACTTTTCACATGTCTTTCAATTGTGTGTTTCACCACTGTTTTCCCTTAGTTAAACCACGTAAGAGAGTAGCAGAAGGTTCTGGAAACCTTGTTTTACAACCGGTCTCCAAAAATCCTTAGTAAAAAAAACTAGTTGTACAAAATGTTTCTCACAAATCCTTTTCCCCTGTATTCTGCAAATTACAAAAATTCTGAGAACAACTTTACTTACCTACTATGGATAACCCAAAAAATATATTGGGGATAGAATCCGTCAATAATATAAAGTCAACTTCGAAAATCATCAATCAAATGTTTAATAAGAAAAAGTTATCTACAACTATTCCATCTCAATTTATTGTGCGTAGTGAGAGTAGGTGTGCTCTGCTCCACAGAATAGACAGCAAGTCTGTGCAGATGCAGAGAGCGAGTGCCACCTTGGCAGTTGATGTATACCACCACAGTCCTATTATCTGTCCAGACCAGGACGTCACAATTCTGAAGGAAGGGCAAAAAGTGTTTCAAGGAAAGGAACACTGTCAGAAGCTCAAGGTAGTTTATATGAACGAGGCGGAGTTGTTGCGACCACACTCCGTTCATTGCTTCTCCCTCGTAGACTGCGCCCCAACCTGTGAGTGATGCATCTAGGGGAGTTGCAGAAATGAAGATAAAGGGGCTATTCCAGTGATGGAGAGCCAAGAGGCATTCTGAGGTCACATTTATCTTTCGATTGAGGTGACTTTGTGTGCACAGACAGGCAGATACCCAGTGTTGGAAGTCTACCATTCTCAGTTGTCCCAGTGGTACAACTGAGATGGTGGACGCCATCAACCCCAACACTTGGAGTGCCTGTGGAAGAGGGAAGTGCTGTCGGAACAACATGAGGCGGTCGTCCTATAGTTTCGCCGACAAGAGAGAAAATTCAGCTTGATGCCTAGATATTCATTCTCTGTGTGGGCACCAAACAGCTCTTTTTCAAGTTGATCTTGAACCTTAACACAGTGAGGTGGCTTACAAGGGAAGCCGTGTCTCGCATTGCTTGTTCCTGTGTAGGGAAGCAAAGCAGGTAATTGTCTATTTAGGTGGAGACTCTTAGACCCTTGATTCTCAGGGGTGCAAGAGCTGCTTCCACACACTTGCTGAATGTTCTGGGAGCTAGTCCTAGCCCGAAGGGGATAGTGAGGTATTCTTAACCTGTGCGTTGAAAGGCAAACGTGAGAAACCTCCTGTGTGCTGGCAGAATCTTTCTTTCTCAGATAGCTGTTGAGGACCCGTAGGACCTCCCTTGGGAACTGGGAAGTAACGGAAGTAGAGGCAAGATGGCTCTCTGCTGCTGGTATAACTCTGTGATTGCCACTTTGCTCAATAGAGAGGAACTTTCCTGTTCTAGTATGCGAGCTAGTGAAGCTAGGATTCCATTGAAAATGGGTGGCTTCCTATGAAACTGCAGACTATGTAACTGTGAACAAGACTCAGGGCTGGACAGTGCATTCCCCTTGTGTTGTATTTTTACTCTGTAACCTTTGCAACACGCTGGGATGCGACAGATACTTTTTTTATTGAAATGGGTAGTGTCAAAACGCTGGGCTTCCTGGACAGTGTTTGGTGGTGACTGACAATTTGTATTCCTACCTCGGCTACTTGAAAAAGAGGGGAGAGCAGTGGCATGGAGGGCACTTATGGGTTGAGCCCCCTGCGTCTTCTCTGTGAGTGGACACATTGAATTGAGTCATTCTACGAGGGGTAGGGTTCTAGTGCCTCCCTCCATTTGTAATGGTGGGGGGGGGGGGTCTGTGTTCTACCCGAGAGGGGACATGCAGGACATGGTGTGAACTGTTAGCTACCCCTCACTGCCGCTGGGCACGTACCCCTAGGTCGGGGACATCCCTTCTTTCCCCCAGGGGAATCGGTTGGGGCGGGACTTCGATGCAGCCGTAGCCAAGGGCTGCTTACCCCACTGTCGGACCCAGTTGGGGGACCTGAACTGTGGGTTTCCTGCTGCATCGCTGGGGGCATCGCATTGCGGAAAACTCTGGTACCGGTGTGTTGCCTTTTCCCTACCTCAAAGCCTGGAGGGGCAGACGGGTTGCCACAGCACCTGGGTCTGCAGGGTAGCCAGAAGTTGAAGGCTTCACATTCATTCTTGCAGAGTTCGTACCAAACAATTCTGTCAGCTCGACCGGAGCATCAAGGAAATCTGCTTTCTCTTTGTGCAAGAGCCTGGATAGGTTGAGCCACAGGGCTCTCTCTCCAACCACAGCAAGGCTCATGGCTCGACCACAGCCTTGAATGGCGCCTCTGAAGGCTCGGAGGTTAAGATTTGCAATTACACAGATCTCCTCCCATACTAAAGATCCTGGTTGGCTATGCCCATGGCTAGGAAATTGTCCATCTCCAGCAACAAATTGGCCTGGTAAGCCAACAGTAGGGATGTTATGTTCAACGCCTGTACTGAACGTGCCACAGAAATGTAGACCTTCTGGAAGATGGATGCCGAGAAGCGATTGATCTTCCCAGGGACAGTAGTTCTGGTCAGTGAAGAGGCACTGGGGTTGAGGTGGTTGGCCGACAGACATGCCGAGGCCAAGCTCCTCCATGTCCTCAACGTCCATGTACACAAAGTGTCTGGTTTGGACTTTGCTGGACAAAGGCTTGTCCCAGTTGCATTTGGCTGGGACTCTTGGGAAGAGTTGCTTTCCAGGGTTTGAGAAGGGAGTCTCCTCTCATCAAACCAGTCCATTTCGGCACTACCACCCCCATGGATGCCGGCCACTCAATACCGAGCCTGGCACTGGGTGAAAAGAGTCCAAATAAGGGTATATATTTACATGACCATTTTCGATGCATACTTTGAGATTGGTGGATATGCACCATATCCAGACAAATTCTGAATCCAGATGTGTCTTTTAGACATATATTGCCTTCAGAAGTATTCATGCCTGGGCCATCCGAGTAGCGCAGTGGTCTAAGGCACTGCATCACAGTGCTGAGGCGCCACTACAGCCTCTGGTTCGATCCCAGGCTGTGTCACGGCTGACCATGGGGCAGTGCCTAATTGGCCCAGCCTCGTCAGGGTTAGGGTAGTGTTTGGCCGGCAGGGATTTCCTTGTCTCATAGTGATCTAGCAACTCCTTGTGGTGGGCTGGGTGCCTGCAAGCTGACTTTAATCATCAGTTGGACAGTGTTTCCTCTGACACGTTGGTGTGGCTGGCTTCTGGGTTAAGCGAGCAGTGTGTCAAGGAGCAGTGCAGCATGGCAGGGTTGTGTTTCGGAGGATGCATGGCTCTCGAGAGTTGCCTCTCCCTAGTCCGTAGGGGAGTTGCAGAGATGAGACAAGATAGTAACTACCAATTGGGGAGAAAAAGGGCTTAAAGTTTAAAAAAATAAGTATTCTTACCCATTGACGTATTCCACCTTTTGTTGTGTTATAGCCTGAATTCAAAATTAACTAAATATCTGTTTTCTCTAATCCATCTACACACAATACCCCATAATGACAAAGTAAAAAAAAAATGTAATGAAAATTAGAAAGAGAAACATCTAATTTACATAAGTATTCACACCCTTGAGTCAATACTTTGTAGAAGCACCTTTGGCAGCGATTACAGCTGTGTCATTTTGGCCTACCTGGATTGTGCAATAATTGCCCATTATTCTTTTCAAGGTTCATCAAGCTCTGTCAAATTGGTTGTTGATCATTGTTAGATAACCATTTTCAGTTCTTACCACAGATTTCCAAGTAGATTTAAGTCAAAACTGTAACTCGGACACAGGAACATTCACTGTGTTTTTGGTAAGCAACTCCAGTGTAGATTTGGCCCTGTTTCCCTCTGGATATCATACATGATGTGGCCGGATATTGACTTATTAGATATCCTGAGATAGGACTATGTGGACAACTTATTTTCTCTATGCGATGAGATTGGACTCAACAAATGAGTGTGTAAATGATGTGTGGTTGAACTGCCAACTGAAGAAACAAAGTGAGAAGTTGTTGAGAAAATACCTCAAAGAAATGAACGCTGCAGTGAGTAGCTAATTTGAGATGCTTTGTTCATCTTTTAACTAGAATCAAGAACGTTAGCTAATTGAGCCAGCAACTAGTAGGGCTATCTAGCTAACTAGGCTTGATAGAGGGTTAAAGCTTGCTGAGCTAGATAACAAATAATGAAATCAAGCCTCAAGGTGCCAGCTAAAACGTTTAGGCATGTTTTGTATTACTGGTTAATATAAGCTAGCTAACTAACTTAGCTACCAAGCTAACTAGCAACTTGGCTAGCTAACTAGCTAGCTTGTTCCAGTTAGTTTTGTCGTCATGAATGAAGCAGGTAGAGTAGCTATCTTGTCATATGGTTATCTGAAATGACAATATTTTCTTGCAATATTTTCTCGCTGATGACCCAATATGCACCCATCGCATCCTTCATCCATAACAAACAAGACAAGACAGGCAGGAGTATTGAATGTGCAACTTTCATTTTCTGTTAAGTATAAATAAAATACATTATTAGCAAAGATTGGTCTATGTATTAATTTTTACAGAAAACATGTTGTGATTGGAGCTTTGCTGTGCTGCATTTTTTAAACAGAAATAGTGGAGGTTTGCTTTGCAAATATCAACTTGGATTAAATGTGATGATGTTTGCTTTTCCGTGCCTTGTATAGCCTAATACTGAATATGGTGCAAATGTATGCTAGATATGTCACTTCATGTGAAGATTTTTAGCACCTTGAACAGGTAAAATACATTTTGAGAAATACAGATACATAAACGATCAGGTAATGACTACAGATAATTATAAAGTCTTAAATATATCATGGTGTTGACACATACCCTTTCCAGAGTTAGAATAATCTACAAATATGTAAGCGGTTGCATGCTCCTCAGATGCGTGTTTTGAACGTATCTCACCCCAGATATCTCCTTGGACTCATACGGTAGCAGGGAGATTTCTGATGTCAAGGTGACTGAAAATGTGTCGCTTTTCAAATATGGCTAGTGTCACACCTGCTCCCGCTCTCCCTCTCTTGGCGCTCGAGTGTGCCAGGCTGCCCTTCATTACCCATACCTGTCACCATCATTACAAGCAGCTGCGCAATATGGGACTAACCTGGACTTCATTATCTTGTTGATTACCCCCTCTATATCTGTCTGCTCCTCACTTTGTTCCCTGTGTCAGCAGTAATGTCATTATTTTTCCCCTGTCCAGACGCTGTTCTTGTTCTGTTTCATGTCCGTGTTTCATTAAATGTTCACTCCCTGTACTTGCTTCTCGTCTCCAGCATCAATCCTTACAGCTAGAAATGCACGCATTTTGTGCACTCCCCCATTGTTGACTAGAAATTAGCTATAACTAGGCTAATAATGCACTAACTAGCAAAGAATATGGACAAATGTGCACAGGTGGCTACATGACCACTTATGCTGTACCGCTCATGCTGTAAACATAGTCCAGTTCAAAGTAAATGGCACAGATCTATATATGGCAATGGCTATTTGCATATAGGCCTACTGCTCTGATTGGTTATGGCTCACTCGTCTGTGTGATGTACGGGCCTGAGTCGTGCATGTCAGTTCCGGACTCTAGGGCGACTCTGGCTGCGCCGGTTCCGGACTGTAGGCCGTCTCTGCAGGCTCCGGACTGTGGGCCGTCTCTGCAGGTTCCGGACTGTGGGCCGTCTCTGCAGGCTCCGGACTGTGGGCTGTCTCTGAAGGCTCCGGACTGTGGGCCGTCTCAGCAGGCTCCGGACTGTGGGCCATCTCCAAAGGCTCCGGATTGCGGGCCGTCTCTGACGGTTCCGGACTGTGGGCCGTCTCTGTCGGTTCCGGACTGTGGGCCATCTCTGTCGGTTCTGGACTGTGGGCCGTCTCTGTCGGTTCCGGACTGTGGGCCGTCTCTGTCGGTTCCGGACTGTGGGCCGTCTTTGCAGGCTCCGGACTGTAGGACGTCGCCGGAAGCACTGTACGGGGAACTGTCGCCGGAAGCTCTGGACAGGGAACTGTCTCCGGAAGCTCTGGACTGGACAGGTGCACTACAAGCCTAGTGCGTGGGGCTGGCTTTGGAGGTGCCAGGGTGGTAACACGCACCTCAAGGCCAGTGCAAGGAGCAGGAGCAGGACAAACTGGACTGGGCTGACGCACTGGAGGCCTAGTGCGTGGGGCTGGTACTGGAGGTACCAGACTGGAGACACGCACCTCAAGGCTTGTGCGAGGAGCAGGAACAGGTTACACCGGGCCATGAACAAGCACTGGAGGTCTGGAGCGCACAGCCTGCACCACCCATCTTGGCAGGGTAGTCACAGTAGCCCTGCACAGGCGGAGTGCTGGCACAGGGCGAACTGGGCTGTGCAGAGGCCTGATGGCTGCCGTGCGTAGAGCAGGTGCAGCCTGGGCCTAGGAGATGTGCTGGTGGCCAGATGTATTGTGCAGGCATACTCCTACCTGGCTGGATGCACACTCTAGCACGGCACTTGCGAGGGGCTGGAATCGCTCGCACCAGACTGTGGGGGTGCCTCTCGTGCTTCCGTCGTTGGGCACGCTATTCGTACTGTCGCCGTTCCTCCCTCATTGTATCCACCTGTTTCCATGGCAGGGTCTTGTCCCCTGCCATTACCTCCTCCCATGTCCATGATGTCCTCCACTCCCTTCTTTCCCTGGCCCAGGATCCTTGCTCCTCCTGGGCCCGCTGCTTGGTCCGTTGGTGGTGGGTAGATCTGTCATGGCCGTCGTAAAGATGGGACCAAGGCGCAGCGGGAATGTGTACACTCATCTTCCTTTATTTTGAAGAAAACCGTGAACACAAAACAAAATAACAAAGCGACAACGAAGAAAACAGTCCTGTGAGACATACAGCTACACATGGAACAACTACCCACAAAAACCCATGAAAAAACACCCCTACTAAATAGGACCTTCAATTAGAGGCAACGAGGAACAGCTGCCTCCAATTGAAGGTCAACCCAATAAACGAACATAGAAATATACTAATATAGAACATTAACCACAAACCCCGAAACACATAAAACAAACACCCCCTGCCACGTCCTGACCAAACTACAATAACAAATAACCCCTTTACTGGTCAGGACGTGACATTGCCTGTGAACAATTAAGCAGGAAATCAGGGATCTAGTCATGCTGAGGAGAGCTTCAGGTTATTGTAGTTATTGTAGAGAGCGATAATGACCAGAAAGCAGGACATGCAGCTCCTGTAAAGAGAGAGGGGCTCACCTCATTTGCCACTCGACCTGTCTGTCTCCGACTGAACTTTTGTGATTGGCCCTTCCTGTTAGTGATCTGCCTCCAGTGAATCCCATTGTCATATATATCGAAACAAGTATTTGAAAGAGAACAGCAAAATAGAAGGAGGGGAGGGCAACATAAATATAAACAGAGGAATTAAAAGAGCAGAGTGTTTCTCTTAAAACCTGTTGTGGATAGGGGCAGTATTTTCACGGCCGGATGAAAAAAAGTACCCGATTTAAACTGGTTACTCCTTTTGCCCTGAAACGAGAATATGCATATTATTAGTAGATTTGGATGGAAAACACTCTGAAGTTTCTAAAACTGTTTGAATGGTGTCTGTGAGTATAACAGAACTCATATGGCAGGCAAAAACCTGACAAGATTCCAAGCAGAAAGAGGCCTGTCTGCGAATTTGTAATCCTTCTTTTGATTCTCTATCGAAACTACAGTATCTGAGCTGTTACGTGGCACTTTCTAAGGCTTCCATTGGCTCTCTAAAGCCTTCAGAACGTGGATTGAGGCGTCTCCTGTCTCTGGGCAAAGTATACTAGAACAGTTTGTCAATGGTCTGCCTAGTGACAAAAAGATTGCGACCAAGATTGCGACGATTGCATTCCCACGACCATGCTGTTTTTTCTTTTCTCTCTTTGAATGAATACACAATTGTCCGGTGGGAATATTATCGCTATTTTACGAGAAAAATACCATAAAAGTTGATTTTAAACAGCGTTTGACATGCTTCTAAGTACGGTAAAGGAACATTTTGAATTTTTTTGTCTCGAAATGCGCTCGCGCGTTACCCTTTGGATAGTGACCTGAACGCACGAACAAAACGCAGGTATTTGGACATAACTATGGATTATTTGGAACAAAAACAACATTTGTTGTTGAAGTAGCAGTCCTGGGAGTGCATTCTGACGAAGATCAGCAAAGGTAATACAATTTTTCTAATAGTAATCCTGAGTTTAGTGAGCCCCGAACTTGGCGGGTGTCAAAATAGCTAGCCGTGATGGCTGAGCTATGTACTCAGAATATTGCAAAATGTGCTTTCGCCGAAAGCTATTTTAAAATCTGACGTAGCGATTGCATAAAGGAGATCTGTATCTATAATTCTTAAAATATTAGTTATGTATTTTGTCAACGTTTATGATGAGTAATTTAGTAAATTCACCGGAAGTTTTGGCTGGGAATGCATGTTCTGAGCATCACATGCTAATGTAAAAAGCTGTTTTTGGATATAAATATGAATTTGATTGAACAAAACATGCATTATTGTATAACATAATGTCCTAGGAGTGTAATCTGATGAAGATCATCAAAGGTTAGTGCTTCATTTAGCTGTGTTTTTTATGTTTATGTGACATACAGTTTGGAGAACAAGTATTTGATACACTGCCTCTTTTGCAGATATTGCTACTTACAAAACATGTAGAGGTCTGTAACTTTTATCATAGGTACACTTCAACTGTGAGAGACGGAATCTAAAACAAAAATCCAGAAAATCTCATTGTATGATTTTTAAGTAATTAATTTGCATTTTATTGCATAACATAAGTATTTGATACCAACCAGTAAGAATTCCGGCTCTCACAGACATGTTAGTTTTTCTTTCAGAAGCCCTCTTGTTCTCCACTCATTACCTGTATTAACTGCACCTGTTTGAACTCGTTACCTGTATAAAAGACACCTGTCCACACACTCAATCAAACAGACTCCAACCTCTCCACAATGGCCAAGACCAGAGAGCTGTGTAAGGACATCAGGGATAAAATTGTAGACCTGCACAAGGCTGGGATGGGCTACAGGACAATAGGCAAGCAGCTTGGTGAGAAGGCAACAACTGTTGGCGCAATTATTAGAAAATGGAAGAAGTTCAAGATGACGGTCAATCACCCTCAGTCTGGGGCTCCATGCAAGATCTCACCTCGTGGGGCATGATCATGAGGAAGGTGAGGGATCAGCCCAGAACTACACGGCAGGACCTGGTCAATGACCTGAAGAGAGCTGGGACCACAGTCTCAAAGAAAACCATTAGTAACACACTACGCTGTCATGGATTAAAATCCTGCAGCGCACGAAGCTCCCCTGCTCAAGCCAGCGCATGTCCAGGCCCGTCTGAAGTTTGCCAATGACCATCTGGATGATCCAGAGGAGGAATGGGAGAGATGAGACAAAAATAGAGCTTTTTGGTCTAAAAACTCATCCTTCTTCTAAGAAGAAGGATGAGTACAACCCCAAGAACATCATCCCAACCGTGAAGCATGGAGGTGGAAACATCATTCTTTGGGGATGCTTTTCTGCAAAGGGGACAGGACGACTGCACCGTATTGAGGGGAGGATGGACGGGGCCATGTATCGTGAGATCTTGGCCAACAAGAGCATTGAAGATGGGTCGTGGCTGGGTCTTCCAGCATGACAACGACCCAAAACACACAGCCAGGGCAACTAAGGAGTGGCTCCGTAAGAAGCATCTCAAGGTCCTGGAGTGGCCTAGCCAGTCTCCAGACCTGAACCCAATAGAAAATCTTTGGAGGGAGCTGAAAGTCCGTATTGCCCAGCGATAGCCCCGAAACCTGAAGGATCTGGAGAAGGTCTGTATGGAGGAGTGGGCCAAAATCCCTGCTGCAGTGTGTGCAAACCTGGTCAAGAACTACAGGAAACCTATGATCTCTGTAATTGCAAACAAAGGTTTCTGTACCAAATATTAAGTTCTGCTTTTCTGATGTATCAAATACTTATGTCATTTTTGTTTTAGATTCCGACTCTCACAGTTGAAGTGTACCTATGATAAAAATTACAGACATCTACATGCTTTGTAAGTAGGAAAACCTGCAAAATCGGCAGTGTATCAAATACTTGTTCTCCCCACTATATATGCTTGCTTTGAAAATGGCTGTGTGATTATTTTTGGCTGTGTACTCTCCTAACATAATCTAATGTTTTGCTTTTGCTGTAAGCCTTTTTGAAATCGGACAATGTGGTTAGATTAACGAGAGTCTTGTCTTTAAAATGGTGTAAAATAGTCGTATGTTTGAAAAATTGAAATTATAGCACTTTTTAGGTTTTTGTACACTGCTCAAAAAAATAAAGGGAACACTTAAACAACACAATGTAACTCCAAGTCAATCACACTTCTGTGAAATCCAACTGTCCACTTAGGAAGCAACACTGATTGACAATAAATTTCACATGCTGTTGTGCAAATGGAATAGACAAAAGGTGGAAATTATAGGCAATTAGTAAGACCCCAATAAAGGAGTGGTTCTGCAGGTGATAACCACAGACCACATCTCAGTTCCTATGCTTCCTGGCTGATGTTTTGGTCACTTTTGAATGCTGGCGGTGCTTTCACTCTAGTGGTAGCATGAGACGGAGTCTACAACCCACACAAGTGGCTCAGATAGTGCAGCTCATCCAGGATGGCACATCAATGCGAGCTGTGGCAAGAAGGTTTGCTGTGTCTGTCAGCGTAGTGTCCAGAGCATGGAGGAGCTACCAGGAGACAGGCCAGTATATCAGGAGACGTGGAGGAGGCCGTAGGAGGGCAACAACCCAGCAGCAGGACCGCTACCTCCGCCTTTGTGCAAGGAGGAGCAGGAGGAGCACTGCCAGAGCCCTGCAAAATGACCTCCAGCAGGCCACAAATGTGCATGTGTCTGCTCAAACGGTCAGAAACAGACTCCATGAGGGTGGTATGAGGGCCCGACGTCCACAGGTGGGGGTTGTGCTTACAGCCCAACACCGTTCAGGACCTTAGGCATTTGCCAGAGAACACCAAGATTGGCAAATTCGCCACTGGCGCCCTGTGCTCTTCACAGATGAAAGCAGGATCACACTGAGCACATGTGACAGACGTGACAGAGTCTGGAGACGCCGTGGAGAATGTTCTGCTGCCTGCAACATCCTCCAGCATGACCGGTTTGGCGGTGGGTCAGTCATGGTGTGGGGTGGCATTTCTTTGGGGGGCCGCACAGCCCTCCATGTGCTCGCCAGAGGTAGCCTGACTGCCATTAGGTACCGAGATGAGATCCTCAGACCCCTTGTGAGACCATATGCTGGTGCGGTTGGCCCTGGGTTCCTCCTAATGCAAGACAATGCTAGACCTCATGTGGCTGGAGTGTGTCAGCAGTTCCTGCAAGAGGAAGGCATTGATGCTATGGACTGGCCCGCCCGTTCCCCAGACCTGAATCCAATTGAGCACATCTGGGACATCATGTCTCGCTCCATCCACCAATGCCACGTTGCACCACAGACTGTCCAGCAGTTGGCGGATGCTTTAGTTCAGGTCTGAGAGGAGATCCCTCAAGAGACCATCCGCCACCTCATCAGGAGCATGCCCAGGCGTTGTAGGGAGGTCATGCAGGCACGTGGAGGCCACACACACTACTGAGCCTCATTTTGACTTGTTTTAAGGACATTACATCAAAGTTGGATCAGCCTGTAGTGTGGTTTTCCACTTTAATTTTGAGTGTGACTCCAAATCCAGACCTCCATGGGTTGATAAATTGGATATCCATTGATTATTTTTGTGTGATTTTGTTGTCAGCACATTCAACTATGTAAATAAAAAGGTATTTAATAAGATTATTTCTTTCATTCAGATCTAGGATGTGTTGTTTAAGTGTTCCCTTTATTTTTTTGAGCAGTATTTATTTCGCGCCACGCTCTACCATTGGATATTGGCGAGGCGTTCCGCTAGCGGAACGTCTGTCCTCAACAGGTGTTAAACCAGGTCTGGACTATAAACCTGCTCATATTTTGCTTCTGTTTTAAACCAGGATTACTGAATGGAGACACTGGAGAGGGAAAGCCTGCAAACATACACACACACACTCACACAGACACACACACACTCACACTCAAACTCATAGGCCCATAAATGACCCTGCAGATTAGAACAATTAGCCTGTATGGAGAGAGGAAGAGAATAACTGCATTAAACCCTGAACTGTATACTGTTCAACAGTGAGACACTTGACTATATGTATGATAATAATACCCTCACTTATTAAAGGCTTGACTTGTACACTACAGGAAGTGGCATATAGCTCTTGAACATTGTGTTATGGTGATACTGATATGTTTTCTACTAGTTCTTAAGCTAATGTGGAGTATTGCAGAACAAGCAGAAAAGCTCAACAACATCTACTCAGAAATATAAATACTGTACTGATCATAACCACACATACAGTGGGGCAAAAAAGTAATTAGTCAGCCACCAATTGTGCAAGTTCTCCCACTTAAAAAGATGAGAGAGGCCTGTAATTTTCATCATAGGTACACTTCAACTATGGCAGACAAAATTAGAAGAAAAAAATGCAGAAAATCACATTGTATGATTTTTTATGAATTTATTTGCAAATTATGGTGGAAAATAAGTATTTGGTCAATAACAAAAGTTTATCTCAATACTTTGTTATATACCCTTTGTTGGCAATGACACAGGTCAAACGTTTTCTGTAAGTCTTCACAAGGTTTTCACACACTGTTGCTGGTATTTTGGCCCATTCCTCCATGCAGATCTCTAGAGCAGTGATGTTTTGGGGCTGTCGCTGGGCAACACGGACTTTCAACTCCCTCCAAAGATTTTCTATGGGGTTGAGATCTGGAGACTGGCTAGGCCACTCCAGGACCTTGAAATGCTTCTTACGAAGCCACTCCTTCGTTGCCCGGGCGGTGTGTTTGGGATCTTTGTCATGCTGAAAGACCCAGCCACGTTTCATCTTCAATGCCCTTGCTGATGGAAGGAGGTTTTCACACAAAATCTCACGATACATGGCCCCATTCATTCTTTCCTTTACACGGATCAGTCGTCCTGGTCCCTTTGCAGAAAAACAGCCCCAAAGCATGTTTCCACCCCCATGCTTCACAGTAGGTATGGTGTTCTTTGGATGCAACTCAGCATTCTTTGCCCTCCAAACACGACGAGTTGCGTTTTTACCAAAAAGTTATATTTTGGTTTCATCTGACCATATGACATTCTCCCAATCCTCTTCTGGATCATCCAAATGCTCTCTAGCAAACTTCAGATGGGCCTGGACATGTACTGGCTTAAGCAGGGGGACACGTCTGGCACTGCAGGATTTGAGTCCCTGGCGGCGTAGTGTGTTACTGATGGTAGGCTTTGTTACTTTGGTCCCAGCTCTCTGCAGGTCATTCACTAGGTCCCCCCGTGTGGTTCTGGGTTTTTTGCTCACCGTTCTTGTGATCATTTTGACCCCACGGGGTGAGATCTTGCGTGGAGCCCCAGATCGAGGGAGATTATCAGTGGTCTTGTATGTCTTCCATTTCCTAATAATTGCTCCCACAGTTGATTTCTTCAAACCAAGCTGCTTACCTATTGCAGATTCAGTCTTCCCAGCCTGGTGCAGGTCTACAATTTTGTTTCTGGTGTCCTTTGACAGCTCTTTGGTCTTGGCCATAGTGGAGTTTGGAGTGTGACTGTTTGAGGTTGTGGACAGGTGTCTTTTATACTGATAACAAGTTCAAACATGTGCCATTAATACAGGTAACGAGTGGAGGACAGAGGAGCCTCTTAAAGAAGAAGTTACAGGTCTGTGAGAGCCAGAAATCTTGCTTGTTTGTAGGTGACCAAATACTTATTTTCCACCATAATTTGCAAATAAATTCATTAAAAATCCTACAATGTGATTTTCTGGATTTTTTTTCTCATTTTGTCTGTCATAGTTGACGTGTACCTATGATGAAAATCACAGGCCTCTCTCGTTTTTTTAAGTGGGAGAACTTGCACAATTGGTGGCTGACTAAATACTTTTTTGCCCCACTGTACACACAGACACAAACAAATGCAAATACGCATGCACACACGCATACATTGTTGACTAGCAGCATTTACCTCTATGTAACTCTTAGGAAAAAAAGGTGCTATCTAGAACCTGAAAGAGGGCTTGCAGTTGACGTATGACACCTCCTGGCGTCCATGTTGAAAGACCACCGCATGAATTATTCCGTTAACAACAGCCGAGTGACTATCCTAAACTGCATGATAACAGTGCCTAAAACTAGTTGATTCATCTCCACGGTCATTTTATGTGGACTATTTGGCTGCGCTAACAAGGCAGGAAAGACAACAGGAAAAAATATGTTTACAGATTCACCTCAATCATGAAACACCATTGGTGATACCAATGAGATAAGACTCAAGAACTGTCAAAAAAACGAAGAAACCTTTTTGCCCGTCAAGACCTAAAGTCAGACAGCTGTCAGTATAGAGTCTGCTATGATCATTTCATCACTGGTCAGTCAAGTCTGATCGATTTCAAGTTTAATTTCGCTGTTATGCTAAACAGGTGTTAACAACAACAACACAACAAGTTAGCCAAAATTAGCTAGCTAGATAGCTAGTAGTCTTAGCATGTGTCTCGGGAGTTTCACATTTTGGGGAAGTTTTTTTTTTCACCACAATTGATCAATAAAAATGACCTTGTCTTGAATGCAACCATGTAATTTAGGCCGAAAAGGGGTCCTGGCTAAAAGGGATCTAGCATTTATCAAATTAACATCAAAATTATTTTTTGTTGGTATTGTAGCTAACCCTCACCCTATTTCTAACCTTAACCTAATTCTCCTAACCTGCTACGTTGATTATCCTAACCTTCTGCGTAAATTCTCCTAATATGCTACTAAATGTCAAACATGACTTAATTTGACAAAAGATGGTTCCCTTCTAACCATGATCATGAAATTGGGTGACGCAAGTTGTACGATATGACGTCCATATAGCCTGGAGGACATTATTGTCAAAAAAACTCCAGTTATTTTGTGTTCATATATGTAATAACCCAATGATAACTGGTTGAGAACTTTATTCATAAGATGAGGGGAAATGTATGGACATAAGAAAAGGCCTCAATGAGATAGGACAACCTGCTTCGTTGACTATTGCTTGTTCCAGCCCAACAATAGATTTAATCTTTATATGACACTAAAAACACCTGAATGATTTATACACAGCCAAACACTTAAGTGCCCTGGTGGTATTGGTGACCTGAAGAAGTGATATTCTAACATCATGAGTACTTTTCATTTGTTTATGTACTACTGTAGATTCAACAGCTGACCTCTATCAAGTATTGTCATCTCTGCTAGCAAGTATTGTCCTCTCTGCTTTGCCTAGCCCCAATGAACAACAAATATTAATTTCTCTTAACTTTTTTGACCATTTAAACACATTTAGTATAGATGTATGTAATTGTAATGTAATTGTTGTTGTAGTCTGAAGGCAAACCATCTGCATTATCACAGTAGTACCTCCAAGTGCCACTCAGACCTTCTGGGTGAAATGTATCTGGCATTGAACTTGGTGATTGTAGTGTGTATGTTTTAAGATAAGGATCCCATCCGATCCTGCTTCCATAGATTTAACCACCTACAGTACCAGTCAAAAGTTTGGACACACCTAATCCACAATCCCCCGACCTCAAACCAATTGAGATGGTTTGGGATGAGTTGGATCGCAGGGTGAAGGAAAAGCAGCCAACAAGTGCTCAGCTTAACTCCTTCAAGACTGTTAGAAAAGCATTCCAGGTGAAATGGTTGAGAGAATGCCAATAGTGTGCAAATCTGTCATTAAGGCAAAGGGTGGCTACTTTGAAGAATCTCAAAAATAAAATATATTTTGATTTGTTTAACACTTTTTTGGTTACTACAAGATTCCGTATGTGTTATTTCATAGTTTTGAAGTCTTCACTATTATTCTACAATGTAGAAAATAGTAAAAATAAAGAAAGATCCTGGAATGAGTACAGTAGGTGTGTACAAACCTTTGACTGGTACTGTATACATTACAGGGGTTGGATTTGCACTTAACCATTTCATGTCAGCACATGGCATGTACAACATCCAATAAAATGATTAGCCTCTTATTGTCTACTGGTATTGTTTTTAAATTGAGAACATATAGCTGGGCAATATGTAAACAATGTGTGAGTTAAGCTATTCTCTGCTTCAGATGCACAATGTCAAGGAATGCATTGCAAATGCCCATACGGCATATGGGAACCACTGTAGGCCAGTGGTTCCCAACTCCAGTCCTCGAGTACCCCCAACAGTACAGTTTATTGTAGCACCGGACAAACACACCTGATTCAACTTGTCAACTAATCATCAGGCCCTCTGAGTTAAATCAGTTATGTTTGTCTGAGGCTACAACAAAAAATGTGTGCTGTTGGGGGTACTCACAGACTGGAGTTGGGACCCACTGCTGTAGGCCTACGGTTACTCTGGCGTTGGATGCCATTATCAGCTGCATAATGGATTCACATTGCTGACATCCTGAAAAAAATTGTGACAATCAAATAAAACTAATTGGAGAGCTTTTGACTTGACAAAAAGGTCATGTTAAATTGAGAATACACAGAAACAGACAAATTATAGAGATTCCCTTCTTTATTGCAGGATTGTGATCTGTGATTAATCAATATCGACATTAGTTAATCTTGAATAATAGTTAAGTTAACAATTAAAACAAGTTTAAACACTTAACTTCGAAGAATCAACACTATTTCGTAACATTGTGTTCAAGTAAGCTAACTTATCTGTAAAGGTCAGACAACAAGTAGGCTATTATTACTAAAGTATAATTTCAGGTGAACAACATCGCTCCACTTATCCCCGATCTACGGGGTGAGCAGACTTTTGTTCCAGCCCAGCAGTAGCACACTTGATTATTAACTAATTCGGTTTGATACATTGAATCAGGTGTGCTAGTGCTGGGCTGGAACAGAAGCCTGCACACCCAGCAGAGTTGGCCTGCTCCAGTATTTAGTATGCCTTTTAAACTATATTTTTGTTCACAAAATGTGCTAACATAAGTACACATATAATCCATGGTATACAAGGATGTACCCTTATTCTCGTGGGACCTTTTCATCTACAGTACCGACAAGGTTTTACAGCTCTCTGTATCTGAGGACACAAAACATCACAAAAGAAACAGGCTGCATTATACTCATATTACACAGCACTGAATATTGTTACTATATAGTATCTCTCTGCCCTCAGTTTTTCTCACTAGAGACTGGAACTGGAGAAAACTTTCATAATGTCCTCCCACAAAAGTAATGTACCTGCCTTGTAGACAGTAGCATACTCTCCCTTCTTTGACAGCTGGAACTGCTAGCTAATCGTTTCACCCTCTTCCATGGCTGTTAACTAGCTACCTAGCAACAAATGCGTTTAGAGTTACAGTACAACGATAAATACATGAAGATAGGTATCTAACTAATCAATATGAAGTTAGCAAGCTGGTGATATTTAATTCACTTAACTCGCTACAGAATGTAAAGTTAGCTAACTAGTGAACATTACGTTAGCAGCTCAATTGAGTTAGCCTTCACACTAAGGTTCTGTAGCAAGCTAGCTAGATAAAATGGAGGCAGTGGGAGAACCTTTTCAAGTAAGTAAATATAATTGAAAATAATCAATGTAACTCTGTCCTCAGAAAAACTAAATAATGGGCAATCTTCTGGAAGTTTCCAATGGTAGCAAAAGGCAGTCAGCCGTGTGGATGATTGGAGTACTTCCAACAAACTGACTTTGTTCTTCCAACATGGCACCTGGTGCGGTTGCTAGGTGATTTGTGATGCAACTGCAAGCCCTCTATAGGAGAACCCTTTGAAAAAGCCTTTTTGGTTAGAGGTAGAGCCCTTTCCACAGAGGGTTCTATATGGAAAGGGTTCTACCTGGTTATCCTATGGGGACAGCAGAATAACCTTTTTGGAACCCTTTTTTCTAAGTGTAGCCGACATAAAGTAAATCACATGACAACAATGTCTCTCTCTCCCTTTCTGCCCCCCCTCTCTCTCTCTTTCTCTCTCAATCTCTCTTTCTCCCTCTCTCTCTCTCTCTCTCTCTCTCTCTCTTTCTCTCTCAATCTCTCTTTCTCCCTCCCTCTCTCTCTCTCTCTCTCTCTCTCTCTCTCGGTGGGCAGTATTGGATGGTGTGAGGTGCCATGTGCTGCTCAGCCTAGTCCAAGGCTGTGGGCCCACACCCGGCAGGTCATTGCTTGATTTACGTCAGAGGAAGAGCTCAGGTCTGCTGTACTGTAGTCAGTATTGTCATCATGTTGACATGTTCTCGTGGTTGTCATCTCTGGTATTCAAATGAATATTGTAGAAAATTATCTGCACATGAAATTGTATATGTCCTACTTGCATTGAACACACATACATAGTATACGTAAAGCAAAGTATTCAGGGTTGGGGAGTAACTGATTACATGTAATCAGTTGCATGTAATCTGATTACAAAACAACTGTAACTGCAATCAGTTACGAGACCCAGGAACAATATTATAATCAGATTACAGATACTTTTGAAAAACTAGATTATTACTTATTGGATTACTTTAAAATTCAGAAATTATATTTGCGTAAGAAAAAAAAAATTCTAACACCTTTCTGTTTTCTCAATTCATCATTGAAAAATAGGGGCACGTTTAAGTTTGTTCCACCTGAAAAAGTCTGACCACAAGTCAGAGACACACCAAATGCGTTTAATGGATCCTTTTTGTCTTCTTCTAATGCCTCTTAAGCAGTAGTGGTGCGTGGGTAAAATCACTGGGGAAGCCAAGCCATGAAAAAGTCATCTTACAACCTATGTTGTGATAATTGCATTATTTGTTCTATAACCCGTCAGTTCATAAACCATCGTGATAGATAAGGCCCAGACAACAAGAAGACAACAGTCACACAGTGGCAGAATAAATTCAACCACATGATTGTTTCAGCACAAAACCGGAGAGCAACATCTGTCTGGTGAAGTTCATAAAGCATTTTAAATCTAATAAACATTTACATGACCTACAGAATGGTCAAGCAAGTTTATGTTTCCGTCATTTTACGACTACTTAAAAACTATTAGAACCACAGACAGTTACCGCAAGTCGCAAAGAAATCAGGAACTTCCTCCGCTATTCCAGCACCATTTAAATTTCAACATTTAAAAATCATCAAATCTCCTCTGCTTAGAAACAACTTAAAGATACCAACAACAATTTAGTTCAATCAACGTAAGCAAAATATCATGTGGCTGTCCATGGTACTGATCTCTGTGTGTGTGTGTGTGTGTGTGTGTGTGTGTGTGTGTGTGTGTGTGTGTGTGTGTGTGTGTGTGTGTGTGTGTGTGTGTGTGTGTGTGTGTGTGTGTGTGTGTGTGTGCGCAAGTAGAAAAAACATGTTGACTCACCCTACTTGTAGAGGAACGTCCAATCTTTCATGTTGCCAAAATGGTCTATACAGTACACGTTTTTAGTTTTTGTTGTCCTTGAGTAAGGTACCTGGCTAAAACGCTTGCTGGTTAGCCTAACTTCCTTTCACGGGCAACGATGAGCCAGCTAGTTAAGTAGCCTACGACTTCCACATCTAGCTACATATTGAACTTCCATCGTCTCAGGCAAGGGGTTCAATGTATGAATTTATGGTCAGATCAGAATTAAGTAGAACCACAAGTTTAAATGTCCATCCTTGTCTAATTTAGGAAAGGGCCGATTTAAACTAGCTAGCTAGCCACCGGAGGACAACAACACAACTATTCAATTTTTTTCTGTTAATGACGTTTTGCTTTTATTGTGATGTGATTGGTGTGAAGCCAATGACTTGACACTTTTTTATGGTGCGCCAGGACCATTCACAGTTGAGCTCACTCAGTTTATTGACTCAATTCTGAGTGGCTATTCTTTTTTTTTTATTATCAAGGGAGGCCAAATACTTGATGGCTTCCAATACTTCCCTTTGCTATTGAATTCAATGCTATGTGCGGCAACAATGTCATACTCTTTTTGGCCAGACAGCTGATATATGAGCTACACATACTGAGACAGAGGGGTGGTGTTTCGCTCACTCGGATGCTTTCTCCAGTGAGATACATTCAGCCACTTATGAATTAAAGGAAAACTATGAAACACTGAGAGACAAAAGATAAACTATTTAATATATGAAAAAATATTTTAAAAAATTGGGGAAGTCGGGCTTCCCTTGGCATCCAAGAATACACACATGCCAATGCTCTTGAGGGTAAGGTAATCCGAAAGTAACTGAGAGTAATCAGATTACATTACTGAGTTTGGGTAATCCAAAAATTACATTACTGATAAAAGTTTTGGTCAAGTAACCATTAACTGTAAAGGGTTACATTTAGAAAATAACCTACCCTGACAGTATTATAATGTAGTAAGATACTGTGTGTCTGTTCTGTGTCTGTGAGTGTAGAGCTGTAGGATGTTAGTTAGCTAGTTAAAAACTGTTTCCATCTGAGTAAAGTTATAATTCTGATGCGGTCCTCTAACTGTATCTGTCACCAGAACTCACTGTAGCAGCCTGGGTTTCTATCGCAATCATGCATAATTTACTACACACACCTCATTACAGCTCTATCATACTAACCACTCTGTGTGTGTGCATGTGTCTCCTGTGTGTCCAGCCCTGATCATATCATTTCACCCCTGCCAAGCAACAGGCAATGCTTTGTCTTGATGATGGACTAAGATTGACATTGGCTGACATTGACTATATGAAACAATGATTAATACCCCCCCCCCACACACACACACACTGTAACACCACTAGTATGATACATTTCCACACATTTACAGCACCCCTATCCTGAGCTGTGCAGAAAATGTAACCCTAACTCCAGTGTATGGACAGCGACCATAGATGTGTCATGGATGGTAAATTCCTTCCGCTGTTGTGCTATATCTCTATGAGTGCATTATGAAAAGCATACTTTATTGAGCTGTGCTATGATCCTATCACGCTGTCCAGGTCATTCAGAGAGATGTTTGTGTGTGTGTTTGAGTGTGTTTGCGTGTTGTCATTCAAAGGGGTATTAGGCCCCATACAGGCAGAGTAATCTGATCCCCATTGATTGGGCTGAAAGCCACTCTCAGTATGAGGGATTGGAGTTATTGCTATTGATTTGAATAACTAGGCTGTTACAGTTCATTCAGTGCACAGCCAGTCAATATCAGGGAATATCAGGAGCAGTCAATAGCAGAGAACTGAATCGGAAAAATACCATAGGGAGATATTCTCCTGTCTGGTGAAAAGCTCCACCATGCAGGTCTAGGAAATTATCTAATATGGAGGGGGCTTGAGTTAGTACAGTACGATATAGATTACATTGTGATACACATTGTTATATACATGTATTGAGAATATTTGTATGAATTGCTTGTCCTTTTTTGCAATTAGTGTATCTGTTTTACTGTTGGCCTGGATGAGTCTGTTAAAGACTAATTCATCCGACCATTAGGTTTATCTGTGTTGGGGACTATATAACACATCAGATGTAGGCCAGCCAAATCAGGCCATCCAGTAGCCAATCACAGATGTCCATACATAACCAGTCCCATAGGCCTGTAGGCCTATTGATCACTAACTAATTATTTGTCAGCTGTAGTTTTCCCTCTGGAGTTAGATACAGGCTGGTAATGATCTGAATCCAGCGTTGTAGTGTAGTGGAGCTGTCCTGACCTGGATCTCTCCACAGTTATGGCTAACTGCATTGATGACCAATTTGACCCTTGCTATGACATATTGTACCATGCATGTCATTATGTGCAGATTTAGTCAGTAATTTTACTGCAAATCACAATTTTACTGCATAAACCACAAAGTGCCTCAGAGGCATTACTGATGAAAGAAAAACTTTGCGGATAGTTTAATTTGTATGTTTCTGATTTTATTTTTACCTTTATTTAACTAGGCAAGTCGGTTAAGAACAAATTCTTATTTACAATTATGGCCTACCGCGGCCAAACCAGGACGACGCTGGATCAACTGTGTGCCGCCCTATGGGACTGCCAATCACGGCCGGTTGTGATACAGCCTGGAATCGAACCAGGGACTGTAGTGATGCCTCTTGCACTGAGATGTAGTGGCATCATGCACACTTCTTCTGCACCCATGATATTTACCCTTTGGGAGTGTATGTCTGCAGGGTCAGCAGTGTGGTCTCTCTCTCTCTCTCTCTCTCTCTCTCTCTGCTGAAGATCACAGAAGCTCTGACTTCCTCCACAGGGTTCTGCAGGAACTGGAGATCATTTTCACGGATCAAAAGGAATTCAATTCATGGTTTGATAAAAGGAAAGAAATTACTAAGATTGAGCTTAATGACAGGTCCCATGACGAACGGTGTGACGGCTTGACATTGTAATGACGGTGTGTATGTTGAACATTAGGATACAACCTTGATGGATTTAGAATGCTGGACATGGTAAGGTGAAAGTGTCAAAACCCAAATGTATTTCACTATGTTCCTTATGCTTTGCTGGGCCAAGGGAAGGGGTATGGAGTGAATAGGGACCCGTTGAGAGACAGAGAGTGAGAATAATGTGGTGTAGTCTCCCCATAATAGGTGGGAAGAAGTCGATATGGAATCTCGTGGAATAACAAGATAGAGAAACAGAGTGTGTGCCAGCGTGTGTTTGTAAAGAGGAGTGAGGTGTAGGAGTGGGTATGGCAATTCTTCAGCCACAGTACCTGGGGCAGCATACTGTATTACAATGGCTGGCAGATGATTAGAAATGGTTTTTATTGACATAGTCAATGTGTTTTATACAGGCAGTGGGCTGACTGGGGATAAAATATGTACACATGCTATCAAAGATGCCTGTAGCAGCTTCCCACTATTCATGGATCTGTGTATGGCGGTGTGTATGTGTTTGGCTGTGTGTGTGTATGTGTGTGTGTGTCTACTCTGCACATGTTTGCATCATATAGTAGTTAATTAGTCCCCAGGTGGCCTAGCAGTGGAACTGAACACTGAGCTGAATACATCCCATATGAATGCTGCTACTCTCCCCCCCCCCCTCTTTTCTCTCACTTTTCCTTTTTCTTACCTCTGTTATTACCCTTTTGACATTTGGGTGCTGAGGAGCAGGGAGACTCAAATTGGCATCTTACATAACAGACAGAAGAGAAGAACAACCCTCCAGAGAGGGAGAGAGAGAGTGAGAGAAACACAGGGAGAAAGAAAGAAAGAACAAAAAAAGAAAAAGTTCTCCTCTGATTTCCAAGGAAGTCTTAAATCGACACCACAGCCTCCCTGTGCAGGATGTGTGTAAATGTGTGAGTATGTTTACATGCCCACTAATATACTGCTAAAAAAATAAAGGGAACACTTAAACAACACAATGTAACTCCAAGTCAATCACACTTCTGTGAAATCAAACTGTCCACTTAAGAAGAAACACTGATTGACAATACATTTCACATGCTGTTGTGCAAATGGAATAGACAACAGGTGGAAATTATAGGCAATTAGCAAGAAAACCCCAATAAAGGAGTGGTTCTGCAGGTGGTGACCACAGATCACTTCTCAGTTCCTATGCTTCCTGGCTGATGTTTTGGTCACTTTTGAATGCTGGCGGTGCTTTCACTCTAGTGGTAGCATGAGACGGAGTCTACAACCCACACAAGTGGCTCAGGTAGTGCAGCTCATCCAGGATGGCACATCAATGCGAGCTGTGGCAAGAAGGTTTGCTGTGTCTGTCAGCGTAGTGTCCAGAGCATGGAGGCACTACCAGGAGACAGGCCAGTACATCAGGAGACGTGGAGGAGGCCATAGGAGGGCAACAACCCAGCAGCAGGACCGCTACCTCCGCCTTTGTGCAAGGAGGAGCAGGAGGAGCACTGCCAGAGCCCTGCAAAATGACCTCCAGCAGGCCACAAATGTGCATGTGTCTGCTCAAACGGTCAGAAACAGACTCCATGAGGGTGGTATGAGGGCCCGACGTCCACAGGTGGGGGTTGTGCTTACAGCCCAACACCGTGCAGGACGTTTGGCATTTGCCAGAGAACACCAAGATTGGCAAATTCGCCACTGGCGAGATGAGATCCTCAGACCCCTTGTGAGACCATATGCTGGTGCGGTTGGCCCTGGGTTCCTCCTAATGCAAGACAATGCTAGACCTCATGTGGCTGGAGTGTGTCAGCAGTTCCTGCAAGAGGAAGGCATTGATGCTATGGACTGACGCGCCCATTCCCCAGACCTGAATCCAATTGAGCACATCTGGGACATCATGTCTCGCTCCATCCACCAATGCCACGTTGCACCACAGACTGTCCAGGAGTTGGCGGATGCTTAGGTCCAGGTCTGGGAGGAGATCCCTCAGGAGACCATCCGCCACCTCATCAGGAGCATGCCCAGGCATTGTAGGGAGGTCATACAGGCACGTGGAGGCCACACACACTACTGAGCCTCATTTTGACTTGTTTTAAGGACATTACATCAAAGTTGGATCAGCCTGTAGTGTGGTTTTCCACTTTAATTTTGAGTGTGACTCCAAATCCAGACCTCCATGGGTTGATAAATTGCATTTCCATTGATTATTTTTGTGTGATTTTGTTGTCAGCACATTCAACTATGTAAAGAAAAAAGTATTTAATAAGATTATTTCATTAATTCAGATCTAGGATGTGTTATTTTAGTGTTCCCTTTATTTTTTTGAGCAGTGTAATTTGATATTAAACTGATTATGGCAGAAGGCAGAGTTCGGCATTAGTCATGTAAACACCTTACTCTGCTTATCTTAATCGGTGTAAGGTCATAATTGAAGAAAGCATATGTCGATTGAAACACCTGATTTTCAGAGCAATCTTTTGAATTATTAGGACATGTAAACCGCTTAATTGGCGTTTGTCGTAGGTAAAGGAGGACCAAAATGCAGCAGATATGTGTATGCTCATCTTGACGTTTAATAAATTCAAAATGAACACCAAAATAACAAAAGAACGAACAATCAACAAAACAGTCTAGCAAGGCACAAGGCTAAACATAGAACAATCTCCCACAAATGACAAACAAACACACCCTACTATATGGGACTCTCAATCAAAGGCAAATAGACAACACCTGCCTTCAACTGAGATTCCCAACCCCAATTAACCAAACATAGAAACAGACACACTAGACTAAACATAGAATACATGAAAATCAAACAGTGCCCAAAAAACCCCGGAATACTTAAATCAAATGCCCTTCTAGAAAAACACCACCCCGAACCACATAAAACGAATACCCTCTGCCACGTCCTGACCAAACTACAATGACAATTAACCCTTCTACTGGCCAGGACGTGACAGCGTTAGAGAGGTTGTGGCAGACCAGGGGGTTTGATCTAGATGATTATACAGATCATACACGGACACAAGTGTGATACCTCAATTTAAAGTGTGTTTATTGAAAACAAAGAAAAAGAAAAGGAACAGGTCTCCTCTAGGAGACCGATTCCGGGTTACCGCCTTCTGAGCTGCTGTCTCTTCTGGGGTAGAACACCAAGCACCTGGGTTCTAGCAGACTATGAGGACGTCTATCCGGTAGCATTCTCTCAGTACCTCCAACACCCCTGTGTGCTGCTCTCCTGGCAGCTTTATTGGCCCCGTACAGATGGTGAGCAATCAGCCCCTTGAAACTTAACAGCCTCAATCAGCCCCAATTAGTCATGGCCAGAGGACCCATCGAGCATGGAATTCTCCTCCGGTTGTTCACCAGGTCAAATCAAATACAAAATTGTATTTGTCACATACGCATGGTTAAATAAAAGAAAATAAAATTGTATTGTATTAGTCACATGCAGAGTGTGTGCCAGCGTGTTTTTGTAAAGAGGAGTGAGGTATAGGAGTGGGTATGGCAATTCTTCAGCCACAGTACCTGGGGCAGCATACTGTATTACAATGGCTGGCAGATGATTAGAAATGGCTTTTATTGACCTAGTAAATGTGTTTTACACAGGCAGTGGGCTGTCTGGGTATAAAAGATGTACACATGCTATCAAAGATGCCAACTTGCAGACTTGTTTACGTGCTGCTGTGTGTTTTGTTGCCAATCTTTGCTACCTGACAACTTTACGGTTTTTACTTTTTCATTTTTAGTTTTTCCCTCGATTGACTTTTTTCATTCAACTTTTTCATTCCGGATGCTTTATCTGGACGTGGTTCGTCAGGACCTCCACCAGCCGAAGCTAAGTAGTAACATTAACATGATGCCTTCTAATTGCAGTCGCTGTACTCATAATATACAGGAGAACAATCGCCTTACGGCGAGGATAACTGTGCTGCAAGCCCAGCTTCAGACACAATCGTTAGGCAAGGGTAATTTCAGTGTAGGAAAGGAAGAAACAGCATCTGTACCACCAGTAAGTATAGAAAGTAGTATAACTCCCCTCGCAAAGTCCCCGCAGCCGGACAACTTTGTCATGGCTTCTGGAGGGAAATGCTGTAGGAATGCTCAACCGGTGTCACTCATTCAGCCGACAGAAACTTTCTACGGTCTCTACTCCTCCCGTTACGGGGTCTGAGACGCTGAAGCCTCCCACCATTAGCTCTGACAAATTGAAAACCCAAGTCATTGGCGACTCCATTACCCGTAGTATTAGACTTAAAACGAATCATCCAGCGATCATACACTGTTTACCAGGGGGCAGGGCTACCGAGGCTAATGTGAAGATGGTGCTGGCTAAAGCTAAAACTGGCGAGCTTAGAGAGTATAGGGATATTGTTATCCATGTCGGCACCAACGATGTTAGGATGAAACAGTCAGAGGTCACCAAGCGCAACATAGCTTCAGATTGTAAATCAGCTAGGAAGATGTGTCGGCATCGAGTAATTGTCTCTGGCCCCCTCCCAGTTAGGGGGAGTGATGAGCTCTACAGCAGAGTCTCACAACTCAATCGCTGGTTGAAAACTGTTTTCTGCCCCTCCCAAAAGATAGAATTTGTAGATAATTGGCCCTCTTTCTGGGACTCACCCACAAACGGGACCAAGCCTAGCCTGTTGAGGAGTGACGGACTCCATCCTAGCTGGAGGGGTGCTCTCATCTTATCTATGAACATAGTCAGGGCTCTAACTCCCCTAGCTCCACAATGAAATAGGATGCCGGCCAGGGTGCAGGCCAGGCAGCAGGCTGTTAACCAGCCTGCCAGCTTAGTGTCTGCCACTAGCACAATCAGTGTAGTCAGCTCAGCTATCCCTATTGACACCGTGTCTGTGCCTCGACCTAGGTTGGGCAAAACTAAACATGGCAGTGTTTGCCTTAGCAATCTCACTAGAATAAAGACCTCCTCCATTCCTGCCATTATTGAAAGAGATCGTGATGCCTCACATCTCAAAATAGGGCTACTTAATGTTAGATCTCTCACTTCCAAGGCAGTTATAGTCAATGAACTAATCTTGATGTGATTGGCCTGACTGAAACATGGCTTAAGCCTGATGAATATATTGTGTTAAATGAGGCCTCACCTCCTAGTTACACTAGTGACCATATCCCCGCGCATCCCGCAAAGGCAGAGGTGTTGCTAACGATAGTGGTGTTGCTTTACGATAGCAAATTTCAATAAAAAAAAATACAAATTCGTCTTTTGAGCTTCTAGTCATGAAATCTATGCAGCCTACTCAATCACTTTTTATAGCTACTGTTTACAGGCCTCCTGGGCCATATACAGCGTTCCTCACTGAGTTCCCTGAATTCCTATCGGACCTTGTAGTCATGGCAGATAAAATTCACATTTTTGCTGACTTTAATATTCACATGGAAAAGTCCACAAGCCCACTCCAAAAGGCTTTGGGAGCCATCGTCGACTCAGTGGGTTTTGTCCAACATGTCTCTGGACCTACTCACTGCCACAGTCATTCTCTGGACCTAGTTTTGTCCCATGGAATACATGTTGTGGATCTTAATGTTTTTCCTCATAATCCTGGACTATCGGACCACCATTTTATTACGTTTGCAATCGCAACAAATAATCTGCTCAGACCCCAACCAAGGATCACCAAAAGTCGTGCTATAAATTCTCAGACAACCCAAAAATTCCTAAATGCCCTTCCAGACTCCTCAGTTAACCACCTAACTGAGGAACTCAATTTAACCTTGCGCAATACCCTAGATGTCATCGCACCCCTAAAAACAAAAACGTTTGTCATAAGAAACTAGCTCTCTGAAATAGAGAAAATACCTGAGCTCTGAAGCAAGCTTCCAGAAAATTGGAACGAAATGGCGCCACACCAAACTGGAAGTCTTCCCACTAGCTTGGAAAGACAGTACCACGCAGTATCAAAGAGCCTCCCTGCTGCTCGATCATCCTATTTTTACAACTTAATTGAGGAAAATAAGAACAATCCAAATGTATTTTTGATACTGTCGCAAAGCTAACTAAAAAGCAGCATTCTCCAAGAGAGGATAGCTTTCACTTCAGCAGTGATAAATTCATGAACTTCTTTGAGGAAAAGATCATGATCATTAGAAAGCAAATTACGGACTCCTCTTTAAATCTGCGTATTCCTCCAAAGCTCACTTGTCCTGAGTCTGCATAACTCTGCCAGGACCTAGGATCAAGGGAGACACTCAAGTGTTTTAGTACTATATCTCTTGACACAATGATGAAAATAATCATGGCCTCTAAACCTTCAAGCTGCATACTGGACCCTATTCCAACTAAACTACTGAAAGAGCTGCTTCCTATGCTTGGCCCTTCTATGTTGAACATAATAAATGGCTCTCTATCCACCGTATGTGTACCAAACTCCCTAAAAGTGGCAGTAATAAAGCATCTCTTGAAAAAGCCAAACCTTGACCCAGAAAATATAAAAAACTATCGGCCTATATCGAATCTCCCATTCGTCTCAAAATGTTTAGAAAAAGCTGTTGCACAGAAACTCACTGCATTCCTGAAGACAAACAATGTATACGAAACGCTTCAGTCTGGTTTTAGACCCCATCATAGCACTGAGACTGCACTTGTGAAGGTGGTAAATGACCTTTTAATGGCGTCAGACCGAGGGTCTGCATCTGTCCTTGTGCTCCTAGACCTTAGTGCTGCTTTTGATACCATCGATCACTACATTCTTTTGGAGAGATTGGAAACCCAAATTGGTCTACACGGACAAGTTCTGGCCTGGTTTAGATCATATCTGTGGGAAAGATATCAGTTTGTCTCTGTGGATGGTTTGACCTCTGACAAATCAACTGTAAATTTCGGTGTTCCCCAAGGTTCTGTTTTAGGACCACTATTGTTTTCACTATATATTTTACCTCTTGGTGATGTCATTCGGAAACATAATGCTAACTTTCACTGCTATGCAGATGACACACAGCTGTACAATTCGATGAAACATGGTGAAGCCCCATAATTGCCCTCGCTGGAAGCCTGTTTCAGACATAAGGAAGTAGATGCCTGCAAATGGACAAAACAGAGATGCTTGTTCTAGGTCCCAAGAAACAAAGAGATCTTCTGTTGAATCTGACAATTAATCTTGATGGTTGTACAGTCGTCTCAAACAAAACTGTGAAGGACCTCGGCGTTACTCTGGACCCTGATCTCTTTTTTGACAAACATATTAAGACTGTTTCAAGGACAGCTTTTTTCCATCTATCTAACATTGCAAGAATCAGAAACTTTCTGTCCAAAAATGATGCAGAAAAATGTATCCATGCTTTTGTCACTTCTAGGTTAGACTACTGCAATGCTCTACTTTCCGGCTACCCGGATAAAGCACTAAATAAACTTCCGTTCGTGCTAAACACGGCTGCTAGAATCTTGACTAGAACCAAAATATTTGATCATATTACTCCAGTGCTAGCCTCTCTACACTGGCTTCCTGTTAAGGCAAGGGCTGATTTCAAGGTTTTACTGCTAACCTACAAAGCATTACATGGGCTTGCTCCTACCTACCTTTCCGATTTGGTCCTGCCGTACATACCTACACGTACTCTACGGTTACAAGACGCATTTTTCCATTTTTATGGAATGGTCTGCCTACCCATGTGAGAGACACAG
Source organism: Salmo trutta (assembly GCF_901001165.1). Taxonomy (NCBI): domain Eukaryota; kingdom Metazoa; phylum Chordata; class Actinopteri; order Salmoniformes; family Salmonidae; genus Salmo; species Salmo trutta. Next base: position 639,152 of record NC_042963.1, on the reverse strand, counting down.
ACTCTGTCTCAACCTTTAAGTCTTTATTGAAGACTCATCTCTTCAGTAGGTCCTATGATTGAGTGTAGTCTGGCCCAGGAGTGTGAAGGTGAACGGAAAGGCACTGGAGCAATGAACCCAAGCAACTCACTTGGGTGGGTTGAGTCGCTGACGTGATCTTCCTGTCTGGTTTGGCGCCCCCCCTTTGGTTGTGCCGTGGCGGAGATCTTTGTGGGCTATACTTGGTCTTGTCTCAGGATGGTAAGTTGGTGTTTGAAGATATCCCTCTAGTGGTGTGGGGGCTGTGCTTTGGCAAAGTGGGTGGGGTTATATCCTGCCTGTTTTAGCCCTGTCCGGGGGTATATTTGGATGGGGCCACAGTGTCTCCTGACCCCTCCTGTCTCAGCCTCCAGTATTTATGCTGCAGTAGTTTATGTGTCGGGGGGCTAGGGTCAGTCTGTTATATGTGGAGTATTTCTCCTGTCTTATCTGGTGACCTGTGTGAATTTAAGTATGCTCTCTCTAATTCTTTCTTTCTTTCTTTCTCTCTCTTGGAGGACCTGAGCCCTAGGACCATGCCTCAGGACTACCTGGCCTGATGACTCCTTGCTGTCCCCAGTCCACCTGGCCGTGCTGCTGCTCCAGTTTCAAATGTTCTGCCTGCGGCTATGGAACCCTGACCTGTTTACCGGACGTGCTACCTGTCCCAGACCTGCTGTTTTCAACTCTCTAGAGACAGCAGGAGCGGTAGAGATACTCTGAATGATCGGCTATGAAAAGCCAACTGACATTTGCTCCTGAGGTGCTGACCTGTTGCACCCTTGACAACCACTGATTATTATTATTTGACCCTGCTGGTCATCTATGAACATTTGAACATCTTGGCCATGTTCTGTTATAATATACCCTTATACCCTCATAGCCTGGTTCCTCTCTAGGTTTCTTCCTAGGTTCTGGCCTTTCTAGGGAGGTTTTCCTTGCCACTGTGCTTCTACACCTGCATTGCTTGCTGTTTGGGTTTTTAGGTTGGGCTTCTGTACAGCACTTCGAGATATTAACTGATGTAAGAAGGGCTTTATAAATACATTTTATTTTATTTGACATGCGCTGAATACAACAGGTGTAGTAGACCTTACAGTGAAATGCTTCCTTAGAAGCCCCTAACCAACAATGCTGTTCAAAAATAATATGGATAATAATAAGAAATGAAAGTAGCAAGTAATTAAAGAGCAGCAGTAAAATAACAATAGCGAGACTATATACAGGGGGGTACCAGTACAGAGTCAATGTGCGGGGGCACCAGTTAGTTGAGGTAATATGTACATGTAAAGTGACTATGCATAGATAATAACAACAGAGAGTAGCAGCGGTGTAAAAGGAGGGGGGGGGGGCAATGCAAATAGTCTGGGTTGCAGTTTGATTCGGTGTTCAGTAGTGTTATGGCTTGGGGGTAGAAGCTGTTTAGAAGCCTCTTGGACCTAGTCTTGGCGCTCCGGTGCCGCTTGTCGTGCACTAGCAAGGAGAACAGTCTATGACTAGGGTGGCTGGAGTCTGACAATTTTTAGAGCCTTTCTCTGACACCACCTAGTATCGAGGTCCTGGATGGCAGGAAGCTTGGCCCCAGTGATGTACTGGGCCGTTCGCATTACCCTCTGTAGTGCCTATCGGTCGGAGGTCAAGCAGTTACCATACCAGGCAGTGATGCAACCAGTCAGGATGCTCTCGATGGTGCAGCTGTAGAACCTTTTGAGGATCTGAGGACCTATGCCAAATCTTTTCAGTCTCCTGAGGGGGAAAGGTTTTGTCATGCCCTCCTCACGACTGTCTTGGTGTGCTTGGACCATGTTAGTTTGTTGGTGATGTGGACTCGAAGGAACTTGAAGCTCTCAACCTGCTCCACTACAGCTCCTTCGATAAAAATGGGGGAGTGCTCAGTCATTTTTTCCTGTAGTCCACAACCATCTCCTTTGTCTTGATCACGTTGAGGGAGAGATTGTTGCCCTGGCACCACACGGCCAGGTCTCTGACCTCCTACCTATAGGCAGTCTCGTCGTTGTCGGTGATCAGGCCTACCACTGTTGTCATCTGCAAACTTAATGATGGTGTTGGCGTCGTGCCTGGCTGTGCAGTCATGAGTGAACAGGGAGTACAGGAGGTGACTGAGCATGCACCCCTGAGGGGCCCGGTTGTTGAGGATCAGCATGGCGGATGTGTTACCTACCCTTACCACCTGGGGACGTCCCGTCAGGAAGTCCAGGATCCAGTTGGAGAGGGAGGTGTGTTGTCCCAGGGTCCTTAGTTTATTGATGAGCTTTGAGGGCACTATGGTGTTGAACGCTGAGCTGTAGTCAGCGAATAGTATTCTCACATAGGTGTTCCTTTTGTCCAGGTGGGAATTTCATAGGATATAAAATCGCACAGAGATATCAGACTTAACAGAAGTTATTTTTTTTGTTGCATAAATTGACTAACTTCAATGTTCTGATATGTTTTACCAGTGTGTTGTGATGTTCCATTTTACAGTAAAATGAATACTCTGAAATGCTGTTCTAATATCAATGTTCTTTGTTCCATTATGTTCTGACAGGAAGGTTTGTTTCTACTAATGTAGCAGACTTGAATAAACCAGCAGTTCCTGGAATTACCAGATGTTGTTCTCACTCTGATGAATAACACAACACAGGAGGTAGCTTTTCATTATATAGGGACAATATACTCACAAACACACACACACACACACACACACACACACACACACACACACACACACACACACACACACACACACACACACACACACACACACACACACACACACACACACACACACACACACACACAAATACAAACAACACACACACCCACACAAATAGATATGCCTGTGTACATTATCCATGTCATCCGTGAAGCAAGTCATTATTTGAATGAGAACGTCGGGAGATGACGTGGAAACCGGCCACTTGGGCAACAGTGAGCTCTGTTACCTTCATGTCGGTTTTGGTTTGGCTTGGGCATTGTGGGTTTCAGTTTTGCTTGGGCACAGCCTGATCAATCTTTAATCCCGCAGTTGACAGTGCATGTCAAAGTAAAAACCAAGCCATGTGGTCAAAGTAATTGTCCGTACACCCCCGAGACAGGATTGTGTCGAGCCACAGATCTGGGGAAGGGTACCAAAAAATGTCTGCAGCATTGAAGGTCCAAAGAACACAGTGGCCTCCCTTCTTCTTAAATTGAAGAAATTTGGAACCACCAAGACTCTTCCTAGAGCTGCCTGGCCAAACTGAGCAATCGAGGGAGAAGGCCCATGGTCAGGGAGGTGACCAAGAACCCAATGGTCAATCTGACAGAGCTCCAGAGTTCATCTGTGGAGATGGGAGAACCTTCCAGAAGGACAACCATCTCTGCAGCACTCCATCAATCAGGCCTTTATGGTAGAGTTGCCAGACTGAAGCCACTTCTTATTAAAAGGCACATGACAGCCCACACTGAGTTTGCCAAAAGGTACCTAAAGAACTCTCAGACCATGAGAAACAAGATTATGTGGTCTGATGAAACCAAGATTGAACGCAGGAGTGGCTTCGGGACAAGTTTCTGAATGTCCTTGAGTGGCCCAGCCAGAGCACAGACTTGAACCCGATCTAACATCTCTGGAGAGACCTGAAAATAGCTGTGCAGCGACACTTCCCATCCAACCTGACATAGCTTGAGAGGATCTACATAGAACAATGGGAGAAACTCCCCAAATCAGGTGTGCCAATCTTGTAGAGTTATGCCTAAGAAGATTCGAGTCTGTAATCGCTGCCAATGCTGCTTCAACATAGTACTGAGTAAAGGGTCTGAATACTTATGTAAATGTCATATTTCAGTAAAAAAAATTATATAAATGTTCAAAAATATCTAAAAACCTGTTTTTTCCTTGTCATTAACGGGTATTGTGTGTTGATTGATTTCAGTTTCAGAGTAAGGCTGTAACGTAATACAAATTTGAAACAGTCAATGGGTCTGAATACTTTCCGAATGCACTGTATTAATTCTCTAGACACCTTTCATGGGAATGTGGCAAAAACATGAATGTGCCCAGTTTTCTGTGGATACGGAGAATATTCCATCAGCGTCCCACCAAACATACACAGAACATGGTTGCAATGTTCTCAAAATATACGATTGTAATGTTCTAGACACATTAAATGAGAACGTTGCAAGAACATTAATGTGTCCAGTTTTCTGTGGGAGAATTTTCCATCAATGTCCCACCAAATATACACAGAACATGGTTGCCATAACATAAGATATTAATATGTCTGAAGATGAACTCTTTATAGATCACATCTTGTTACTGTTGCTGTGCCATTCCAAGTCCTAATTGGTGAACCACTGATCTATTTATAGCTCTTTGTCTGATGGCAAGGATACACTCACAGAGTGTTTTTACTTTACATTTTTGACACACACAATTAAATTATGCATGTTCATTTATACAGTAATTATTCAACATGTCCTCACCTGGGATTTAAACTCACAACCTCTTGGTTGACAGTACTGCTGTCTCTCAGCTACCCCACACTGTATGTGTCAGGTCAGTTCATTTGACTATTCTCATCATTCATTTGGTTTACTTATTTCAGCAATTTAAGGTATTTCTGTATAGTTATCTAATGTTGGTGGGGCATGTTAACCTGTTGTAATGATACTCCTGAATCACTATGATCAATAAAATACTTTTTCTTGTACTTTAGATTTACTTCATAGTGCATTCACCCTATTGCTTACAACCTATCAAGTTGTACCATCTACATAAGTGCCCAGGGAGGAGGGGTTAGGGTTTCTTCTGGGCAGGGCCTAACTATACTGTCACGATCGTGTGTAGAGATAGACCAAGGCGCAGCGTGATCTGGGTTCCACATGATTTATTATAGTGAAACTTTGAACAAAACAAATACAGAAACAACGAAACGTAACTAAGTGGTGCACATGCACAAACATAAAACAATATCCCACAAACACAGGTGGGGAAAATGCTACCTAAATATGATCCCCAATTAGAGACAACGATTCCCACCTGCCTCTAATTGGGAATCATACAAATCACCAACATAGAAATAATAAACTAGAACCCCACATAGAAATAATAAACTAGAATACCCCCCTGTCACGCCCTGACCTACTACACCCTAGAGAAACAAAGGCTCTCTATGGTCAGGGTGTGACATATACTGGCCCAATAAGTAGATGTTCTAGAGATATCCCTTATTGGGACAGTGGCTAGGGTGGTTGACATTGGTGCTGGTAACCTGGGTTTGAGACCTGCTAGGGCAGGGTTTCCCAAACTTGGTACTGACCACATTTCTGTAAGTATTCATACACCCATTTTCTAGTTTTGCCATAGATTTTCAAGCCAATTTAAGTCAAAACTGTAACTAGGCCACTCAGGAACAATCAATGTCATCTTGGTAAGCAATTATTGTGTATATTTAGCCTTGTGTTTTAGGTTATTGTCCTGCTGAAAGGTGAATTTGTCTCCCAGTGTCTGTTGGAAAGCAGACTGAGCCAGGTTTTCCTCTCTGATTTTTCCTGTGCTTAGCTCTATTCTGTTTATATTTATAAATAAAAAGACCTAGTCCTTGCCAATGACAAGCATACCCATATCATGATGCAGCCGCCACCCTGCTTGAAAATATGAAGAGTGGTACTCAGTGACGTGTTGTGTTTCGATTTGCCCCAAACATAACACTTTGTATTCAGTTAATAAAGTGAATTTCTTTGCCACATTTTTTGCAGTTTTACTTTAGAGCCTTATTGCAAACAGCATCTTTTGGAATATTTGTATTCCTTTATTCCTTCTTTTCACTCTGTTGTTTATTTTAGCATTATGGAGTAACTACAATGTTGTAAATCCATCCTCAGTTTCCTCCAATCACAGCTATTAAACTTTGTATCTGTTTTAAAGCTACCATTGGCCTCATAGTGAAAACCCTGAGCGGTTTCCTTCCTCTCTGAGTGGTTTCCTTCCACTTTGACAGACCTATCTGATCTAATTAAAATTACAGGTTTGTTCTACATTGCATATGTTGTGTAGATTTTTAAAAGACAATAGAGTTCTCTTTGAGATGCTCAGCTGTATAGAATTAATAATAATTTATGAGGTAGTAGAAATGTGCTTATTGGGCCAGTGTAGTTAGACTGTACTGTCCAGAAGAAACATTACCCCTCCTCCCTAGGCACTTTTGAAGATCTGAAACAAATCAAATCAAATCAAATGTTAAACAACTTGATAGGTGTAAGGCTGTAAGCAATAGGATTACACTTTGAAGTAGGTCTCAGCTCTGTTAAGAGGACACTCAAGAAAAACTTTTATTGATCATAGTGATTCAGGAGTATCATTAAAACCTAATCAATGTAAAGTCCCCCTTTTAGGGGACCTGCATGCTTCTGGTACGGGTTCCGACTGACATTTTCGCTTATAAATCGATCTGTGGACACCGTAGATCGAAATGGCTTGCATTGAGCGGTAGCCCTGATTCTCACAGGCACAGGAGCATATCTCTTCTGCCTGTTTGAAGCAGGATTTGAAATCTGACACTGTCACGTCCTGGCCAGTATAAGGGTTAATTGTTATTGTAGTTTGGTCAGGATGTGGCAGAGGGTATTTGTTTTATGTGGTTCGGGGTGGTGTTTTTCTAGAAGGGCATTTGATTTATGTATTCCGGGGTTTTTGGGCACTGTTTGATATTCATGTAATTCTATGTTTAGTCTAGTGAGTCTGGTTCTATGTTTAGGTAATTGGGGTGGAGACTCTCAGTTGAAGGCAGGTGTGGTCTATTTGCCTTTGAGAGTCCCATATATTAGGGTGTGTTTGTATTTTGTGGGAGATTGTTCTGTGTTTAGCCGTGTGCCTTGCCAGACTGTTATTTTGTCGTAGTGTTTCAGTGTACGTGTTTGTTGTTTTCAGTTTTCCTTCTTTATTTAATAAAGAGGATGAGTACACTTATTTCTGCTGCATTTTGGTCCTCCTTTCCCAACGACAACCGTGACAGACACCACTTGATGCTGGGATGTCCCTCCAACCATTTCATTCACTTTTCTGAATGTCCATCAACTCTTGGCTGAGCCCTACGTCACATTAATATCTACATGGCAACCATGTTTAAATTTGACATTTTTGTAATTTAGCAGACACTCTTATCCAGAGCGACTTACAGTTATTGCACTCATCTTACGATAGCTAGGTGAGACAACTACATATCTCAGTCATTGTAATTCAATTCAAGTAGCTATCAGCAAAGTCAGAGCTTGTAAGGAGGAAAAAAGTCAAGTGTGAGTGTTAGTTCACAAAAGGCTTTTGTGTGTATGTTTGATGTGATGTTGATGGAATATTCTCCTAAGCCTCAGAAAACTGGACACAGGAATGTTCTTGCAACGTTCTCATTAAACGTATCTAGAACATTAATGTTTATATTCTGAGAACATTGTAACCACATTCTAGATAAATTCTGCTTGACATTATAGCTGCAATAGGTAACTTTTTGGGTGGTCCGACCACATTCACATAAAAATGTGTGTTATAGATCAGCCATTGTCATTGAAAGCAAGTCTAATAAGCGATAGAGCTGTTCTATGTGCACTACTTCTATGCTTCCTGTTCTTTAGTTTAGTTTTTGTTTACTTTCGGTTTTGTACACCAACATCAAACAGCTGAAAATGAAATATTTTTGTTTCTGGAAAATATATTTCACAGCGGTTTAGATGGTAAAATGAATATCTACACTATACTTGCTTGTTTTGTCACATAAACTGAAATTAGGTAAACTATTAGAATTTTAACAACCAGTAAATGGTGGAGCGATTTCTGCATAGTGCACCTTTAAGGGAATGTTCTCCTGTCTTTAACATGCTAATACATTTCTCAGAAGGTTTTTGCTAAGATAGAATGTTCCCCTAACTAACGGAAAACTGGACACTCAAACATAAGGGAAACTTTACCAGGTAACATTAAAAAAATGTCTCTCTCCCTAGAATTGTTAGCTGGGAAGGGAGGATAAATGGTGCTGAGGTGTTTAGGCAAATGTGGTTTTCAGTCTCAGTGACCTCCCTCTTATGCAATACATCTCAGGAGATCCTGACAAGAGATTGTGTGTGCGTGTGTGTGTGTGCGTGCGTACGTGTGTGAGCTGTGTAGTAGTGATGTAAGGAGACATTATCCTGTATCTATTATTATGCAGTCATTTTCCACACACACAAATAAATATATTATTAAGCACACATTTTTCCCTATATGGTGTTACTAATGGCAACACATTGACTTCACTCAACCTTGGCATGCCTTTCACCCTGGCTATCAACAATGACATTCCATTGTAGGGTGCGTGTGTGTGTGTGTTCCCATCACGGCTCAAGCAATTTTTCCAACCGTTACCCTATTCAATTGAATAGGAGACACGTACGCAGAGCCGCGTTGGTTGTGAATTTTGGGGAGGTGCGCGGTCGGGCTGTGCATCCCCCACAGATGGTGGTCTCAGAGTTGCATGGCTATGTCACAATGCCGGACTCCGAATTCTGCTTTAGAGGTAAGGCAGGGAGGTAGTGGCCCACCCTCTGACAGTTTCTTTCCAAAACACTTGAACATGCCGTCTCTGACCAACTCTCTCGTTATCTCTCTCAGAACGATCTTCTTGATCCTAACCAGTCAGGCTTCAAGATGGGTCAATCAACCGAGATTGCTCTCCTCTGTGTCACAGAGGCTCTCCGCACTGCCAAAGCTGACTCTCTCTCTTCTGTTCTCATCGTCCTAGATCTATCTGCTGTCTTCGACACAGCGAACCATCAGATCCTCCTCTCCACCCTCTCAGGGCTGGACATTGAGCTTGAGGTGGTGGGCCGACATCCAAGCTGAGATATCTGCCAGGCCCGTAGATATGCGTGTCGCCACCTGGGTGTGAGAAGGGGGGAATGAGAAAAGTAGTTGAGTGCCATCTGCATAGCAATGATAGGAGAGACCATGAGAGGATATGACAGAGCTGAGTGACTTGGTGTATAGAGAAAATAGGAGAGGGCCTAGAACCGAGCCCTGGGGGACACCAGTAGTGAGAGCAGGTGGTGCAGACACAGATCCTCTCCACACCACCTGGTAGGAGTGACCTGCCAGGTAGGATGCAATACATACGTGTGCAGAGCCTGAGACTCCCAGCCCTAAAAGGGTGGAGAGGAGGATCTGATGGTTTACGGTGTCTCAGGCAGCAGATACATCTTGGGTGGATGAGAACAGAGGATAGATAGTCATTTAGGTTAGAGCATAGAGCCTCCGTGACACAGCAGAGCAGTTTAAGCTGAGTGACCCATCTTGAAGCCTGACCACTTAGGGTCAAGAAGATCATTCTGAGAGAGATAACAAGAGAGAACACTCATGTGTTTTGAAATAAAAGGCAAGGTTTACCAGTCTGTAGTTTTTGACATTAGAATGGTCGAGGAGACAGGAGGGAGAAGCATTTAGCAGAAGGAAGAGAGGATAGGACAGAAGAGGAGAGAGCAAAGATTGTGACGGTACAAGACCATCTGAGTAGGGGCTGAGGAGAGAGGGAGAAAAGAATCAACAAAATTATCACGAGTGAGAATTGCAGTGAGAATAGTAGGCGAACAGCCTCTAGTAAAGATGAGGTCAAGCGTATTGCCTGCCTTGTGAGTGGGAAAAGAGGCAAGGAGGAGGAAAAAAAGGTGGAAAGAAATGAGTCGAATTCAGGCGTTGGGAGGTTGAAGTCGCGCAGTATGATAAGTGGTGAGCCATCGTTGAGAAATTAGCTTATCAAGGTGTCAAGCTCATTGAGTAGATTTGGAGATTGAGGCACGTGGTGGGCAATAGATGACAATAATGTTAAGCTTGAGTGGACAAGTGACAGTGAGAGCATGGAATTCAAATTAGGAGATTAGGAGGGGGAAAGAGAATCTCTATTTAGGATGAATGAGTAGCCCTGTGCCACCACCGCGATGACCGGATGCTCTCAGACTATGAGAGAACACATAATCAGATGACGAGAGAGCAGCCGGAGTAGCAATGTTCTCTGGGTAATCCATGTCTCCATCAGGGTCAAAAAGTCTAAGGACTTTAGGGCGAAAAAGTGATGACCGCCGATTGGCAGCTCCAAAGGCTGCCGGAGACTAAGAATTCCTCATGGATTGTGCACGCAATGTACAGTAATTTAGAAAGGTTACAGCCACGGGGTGGGGAACGTCTGTAAAACCTACTGGGATAGAATTCACATACATACTTGACAAAACTACAAAAGAGTAACATTTTATTTTCTAAAAATAACTAGATAAGATGTGTGAGAGCGGTGTGAAGCCTTCCTCCCAGTCTTCGTTTTGAGCGACAACACTGCCGCTTGACAAGACCGCCTCTTCCAGCTGTCGCAGAAAAACTAGAAAAAACTGAAGTATTAACACTAATTGCTGATTGCCTAGCAGAGGTTATGAAAAATACCCCCTCCATCCAGACACAACCACCAATTATCAGAAAGCTATCACAAATTGACCTGAAACCAGTCCAAGTCAATGTTCCAACACTTCACAGTCATAAGGACTGAGCATTCAGCAGTTCAAAGCAATGATTAAATAGGGTACTAGGTAGAGAGACAGCACTTAACTAGAATTGCCCTAGCCAGACTATACCAACCACAACAACAAATATACTGAGGCTACTCTTGCAGAGATGAGTTGTTTTCCCAGACGATAGATGAGCTCTGTCTTTCTTTCGCTCTCCCTTCCTCTCTCTTTATATCTATCTATATCTATTGAGAGCTTGAGATGTTTAACCGTGTGATTCATATTGGGAGACTGCCCACTGTGAATAAAACCTCATCAATCAACTTTGCCTGTGGCACACACAAACACACACACACACACACACACACACACACACACACACACACACACACACACACACACACACACACACACACACACACACACACACACACACACACACACACACACACACACACACACACACACACACACAGTAAGACACATATCACTGACAAGCTATATTTAGACCTGCTGCTGGCTTTCACTGTAAATCCTCTACACCTCTCTCCCTTCCCTCTCTTTCTCCACCTCCTTATGCCTAGCTCTTTCCCTACAGAAGTAGTATCTGCAGAATTGCAGAAGTGTAAGCTCTGTAGTTATGTGTTAGGACTGCCTGTCCTACATAGAGATGTACTAGAGCTGAGAAACCAGTCTGGTTTCATAGACTAGGCATAACATAGTAGATGTAACACAGTAAATGTACAGTATAACTGGGACACTCAAATTAGTATATGTTTGATTTGGTATGGTTACATAAGACAGAAGGTAACTCAAGGCATAAGGGTGGTTTGTTGGACCTATAGCACAAACGTCTAGCAACGGTTGCGTGTTCAAATGTAATTATGGACAACTTTAGGGGGGCAGGGAGGTGGGCAGGGGGAGCGGGTACCTGCCTCGTGGTGGCTATTCAGCAGCCATGGCTCAGTTGGCTGAGGTTATTTGATGATCTTCTTGGCCTTCCTGTCAACACATGGTGTTGTCCTGAGGGTAGGCGGTGTGCACCCAATGGTGTGTTCGGCTGAGCGTACCACCCTCTGTAGAGCCTTGCGGTCGTACCAAGCTGTGATGCAGCCTGACGGTATGCTCTTGATGGTGCTCCTGTAGAACACTGTGAGGGCCCTCGGGGACAGGCCGAATTTCTTCAGCCTCCTGAGGTTGAGGAATTGCTGTCGTGCCTTCTTCACCACGTTGTCCATGTGGTTTGACCATTTCAGCTCCTCGAATATTTGTAACCCAGGAACTTTTTGACCCTCTCTAGGGTAGTGACGAGGATGGGGACGTGCCCAGCCTAGTTCCTCCTAAAGTCCACAATCAGCTCCTTTGTTTTGCTGACTTTGAGAGAGAGGTTGTTTACCCTAAACTCTAACGTTAGCCACAATAAAATGCAATTAGTAACAAATTATATGAATTGTAATTTGTAAAATGGATGATAGACACCCACAAATTAATACATCAAATCAAATCAAATTGTATTTGTCACATGCACCAAATACAACCTTACACCAAAATGCTTACTTAAAAACCCTTACCAAACCGTGCAGTTTAAAAAATAATACAAAAAAGTAAGAGATAAGAATAAGAATAATTAAAGAGCAGCAGTAAATAACAATAGCGGGTTGTATACAGGGGGTACCAGAACAGAGTCAATGTGCGGGGGCACCGGTGTCGAGGTAATATGTACATGCATAGATAATAAGAGAGAGTAGCAGCAGCATAGACGAGGGTGGGGGGCAATGCAAATAGTCTCGGTAGCAATTTGATTAGCAGTTCAGGAGTCTTATGGCTTGGGGGTAGAAGCTGTTTAGAAGCCTCTTGGACCTCGACTTGGCGCTCCGGAACCGCGTGCCGTGTGGTAGCAGAGAGAACAGTCTATGACTAGGGTGGCTGGAGTCTTTCAACATTTTTAGGGCCTTCCTCTGACACCGCCTGGTGTAGAGGTCCTGGATGGCAGGAAGCTTGGCCCCGGTGATGTACTGGTATGTACACACTACCGTACCCATACCAGGCAGTGATACAACCCGTCAGGATGCTCTTGATGGTGCAGCTGTAGAACTTTTTGAGGACCTGAGGACCCATGCCAAATCTTTTCAGTCTCCTGAGGGGGAATAGGTTTAGTCGTGCCTTCTTCATGACTGTCTTGGTGTACTTGGACCATGTTAGTTTGTTGGTGATGTGGACGCCAAGGCACTTCAAGCTCTCAATCTGCTCTGCTACAGCCCTGTCGATGAGAATGGGTGTTGGGTCGGTCCTCCTTTTCCTGTAGTTCAAATAATCTCCTTTGTCTTGATCACGTTGAGGGAGAGGTTGCTGTCCTTGCACCACACGGTCAGGTCTCTGACCTCCTCCCTATAGGCTGTCTCATCATAGTCGGTGATCAGGCCTACCACTGTTGTGTCACCATCAAACTTAATGATGGTGTTGGAGTCGTGCCTGGCTGTGCAGTCATGAGTGAACAGGGAGTACAGGAGGGGACTGAGCACGCACCCCTGAGGGGCCCCCGTGTTGAGGATCAGCATAGCGGATGTGTTGTTACCAACCCTTACCACCTGGAGGCAGCCTGTCAGGAAGTCCAGGATCCAGTTGCAGAGGGAGGTGTTTATTCCCAGGGTCCTTAGCTTAGTGATGATCTTTGAGGGGACTATGGTGTTGAACGCTGAGCTGTAGTCAATGAATAACATTCTCACATAGGTGTTCCCTGTAGCTCAGTTGGTAGAGCATGGTGTTTGCAACACCAGGGTTGTGGGTTCGATTCCCACGGGGGGCCAGCACAGAAGAAAAAAAAAATTATGAAATGTATGCATTCACTACTGTAAGTCGCTCTTGATAAGAGCGTCTGCTAAATGACGTAAATGTAAAAAATGTTCATTTTGTCCAGGCGGGAAAGGGCAGTGTGGAGTGCAATAGAGATTGCGTCATCTGTGGATCTGTTGTTGTGTTACGCTAATTGGAGTGGGTCTAAGGTTTCTGGGATAATGGTGTTGATGATAGATGACTAGCCTTTCAAAGCATTTCATGGCTACAGACATGAGTGCTACGGGTCGGTAGTCATTTAGGCAGGTTACCTTAGTGTTCTTGGGCACAGGGAATTTGGTGGTCTGCTTGGAAGATGTTGGTATTACAGACTCAGACAGGGAGAGGTTGAAAATGTCAGTGAAGACACTTGGTTCGTCGAAGGGCATAGCCGGATTTCTTATAAGCCTCCGGGTTAGAGTCCCGCCCCTTGAAAGCGGCAGCTCTACCCTTTAGCTCAGTGTGAATGTTGCCTGTAATCCATGGCTTCTGGTTGGGGTACGTAAGTACAATCACTTTGGGGACGACGTATTCGATGCACTTATTGATAAAGCAAGTGACTGATGTGGTGTACTTCTCACATATTCCAGTCTGTGTGAGCAGTCCTGTAGTTTAGCATCTGCTTCATCTGTCCACTTTTTTATAGACCGAGTCACTGGTACTTCCTGCTTTAATTGTTGTTTGTAAGCAGGAATCAAGAGTGATAGAGTTATGGTCAGATTTGCCAAATGGAGGGCGAGGGAGAGCTTTGTACACGTCTCTGTGTGTGGAGTAAAGGTGGTCTAGAGTTTCTTTTCCTCTGGTTGCA